>NC_036852.1:710223-732920 GCF_002910315.2 Salvelinus sp. IW2-2015
AATTACGAAGGAAAAGAGAGAGGGGAGGGCGCGAAAGAGAAAGGGGTTGAAGTGAGGAGGTGGTAGGCTTGGGAGGGAGTAAGAGGAGAGGGGTGAAGAGGGAGAGGTAGGAGAAGAGGAGAGGGGTTTGATGAAGAGGAGGGAGGGTGGGTTAGACGGGGTGGAGGAGAAGAGGGAGGGGTTGAGGAGCGAGGAGGAGGGAGGAAGAGGCAGGGGAGAGGGGTGAAGAGGAGGAGGGTGAAGGGGAGTACACACACGGGAGGGGAGGGTGAGAGGGGTGAGGAGCTCCCTGCCACTGAGTTTTTAGGTGTGAGAGAAAAAGGAGAGAGATGGAGTGAGGGGCTGAGTGTGTGAGTATGTCTGTTTTGTCAATTATATCACGGACAAACTATTATCATTATCATTAGTGTTCACAAACTATGTGTCTGTGTGTGTTTTACCGCCGTACCTCATCAATAACCTCTCAGCTGTGTTAGGCGCCCCCATTACTATCACCAGTGTCGTTTTTGTTCAGTTACCACTAGTGTTCTGTGAGAGTGTGTCTGTGTGGTGTGTGTGCCCGAGCACACCAGTGATTGCAATGGGACGTATGGCAGGTAATAATATTACAGCTTATTGTCATGGAAGCTACTATAACCTTTTCAGGAAAGAGAGAGTAGAGAGGAGAGAGAGGTGGCAAGAGAGAGAGGCAGGGGAGGGTGTAAGGTAGAAGAGGGAGGAGGGAGGAGGGAGAAGGGAGGGCCCTGTTGGTCCAAGTGCTCATGGCCCGTGATGCCTGGGCTACAGTATGCGTAGTGTGTGTGTGTGTGTGTGTGTGTGTGTGTGTGTGTGTGTGTGTGTGTGTGTGTGTGTGTGTGTGTGGTGTGTGTGTGTGTGTGTGTGTGTGTGTGGTGTGTGTGTGTTGTGTGTGTGTGTGTGTTGTGGTTGTGTCTGTTTTGTGTGTCTGTGTGTGCGCGTGTGTCTGTGTGTGCGCGTGTGTGTGTCTGTGTGGACTGCTTTAGGCCTATAAACCTCTACTAGCCTCTAAGGACTCTCCCAGGCTGCTGGCTATAAATGTTTTAATATACCTGGTGGCTCTACGGCCAAGGTTACTGATAAAACACAGATGGGGGGAGAGAGGGGTGGAAAAAGATAGAATATAGATAGAAAGGAAGAAAGAGCAGGACAGTGTGTTATCTGTTATCATTTGAACCCTTGAACCCTGAATTAATTCCTCTGAACAAAGGCGTTGTGTCAGTGTGTGTGTGTGTGTGTCAAGGTTATTATAGTAAACTAAAACTGAAACAAAAACMTAATAATAAAAAAATATTTCGTAAAATTAAATAAAATCATTAACAAACCCGTTTGAAAAACTAAAACTATACTGAAAATATTATCTTTGACTCCAAAACGAACTAAAATAAAATAAAAACCATCATGAATTATGTTCCGTTACATTTTTTTCTCTCGAGACTTGGGGGTTTTAATGGGYGTTTTAGGGGGTTTACTGAATCAGCCAGCTAAATGCTTCCCTAGTCTCAGTTAACTCAGAACTAAAGCCTTGCGTGATTGGTCAGTGTAACGATTGTCTCCTCTTCTGATGAGGAATATGAAGGATCGAACCAATATGCAGCGTGGTAAGTGTCCATGTTACTTTAATATAACAGAACACGACAAAAAGACAAAAATAACAACGTGAATGACAACAAAAATCGAAACAGTTCTGAATGGTGAAACAAACACAGGAAACAACTACCCACAAACACAGGTGGGAACAGGCTAAGTATGATTCTCAATCAGAGACAACGATTGACAGCTGCCTCTGATTGGGAACCATACTAGGCCAAACACAGAAAGAACAACACATAGAACAAAAAATAGAACATAGAATGCCCACCCCAACTCACGCCCTGACCAAACCAAAATAGAGACATAAAAAAGGAACTAAGGTCAGAACGTGACAGTCAGCTACTCAATTAAGTACTGGGTCCATACATATCAAGAGAAGCGATGAATAGATGCCAGAACGAGGAGTGGAACTGGAACGAGGACCTCCACCCTCTATCTTTGCATGTTACAGGCACGTCTATAGGCAGAATGTCCCCTCCCCTTCTGAAATTTTAAAGACACCTGCCAATCCATTATCTGTCTAAATAATCAGTGACGAAAAACCTAAACACCGGAACTACTGCTGCTGGTTATCCTACGAATCTGTCCAAGAGAGATAAGTGGACAGGGGAAGCATTGGCTAGGTTGCTAACTTGATTCTTCTTCCTTGTACTGCTAAAGTTAAAAAACATTGGATAGAGTTTTCCTCCCCCATATTTTTTGCACCTGTCACAGCGTTATTCCTTTTAAATCCAAGTCACACAAAGATTGACTTTATAATTGAAACCTGACCTAACCAATAACCTGATTCATCACCTTATCTATTACTGCCCCCAGTGGCATGAAGTGGCATGAAAGAAAATACGATACAACACAAATGTCTCCTAGCCTCCCACTGTCTAAAAATTAAACTATAATAACGTAATATAAAACAAAATATACATATTTTCACAAAGTTAAACTAAAACAAACTAGCAAATCAGGTCAAAGAAATTGTATCTGACATCAGTGATATGCACCCCTTGTTTCACTGCCTCAGCACCCCTTGTTTCACTGCCTCAGCACCCCTTGTTTCACTGCCTCTGCACCCCTTGTTTCACTGCCTCTGCACCCCTTGTTTCACTGCCTCAGCACCCCTTGTTTCACTGCCTCAGCACCCCTTGTTTCACTGCCTCAGCACCCCTTGGCTTTCACTGCCTCAGCACCCCTTGTTTCACTCCTCAGCTACCCTGTTTTTACACCTAGCACCGTTCACCGCACCCCTTGTTTCACTCCTCGAGATAACCCCTTGTTTCACTGCCTCAACCCTTATGCAGTACCCCTTGTTTCACATAGCCTCAGCACCCCTCTGTTTCACTGCCTCATGCACCCCTTGTTTCATCCTCAGCACCGTGCTGCGCTCCAGCACCCCTTGTTTCACTGGCTCAGACGCCCTTGTTGCACTTGCGCTCATGCACCCCTTTGTTTTCACCGCTCAAGCACCCCCTTGGTTTCACTGCTCTAACAGCACCCCTCAGATTGCGCCTTGTTCCCCTTCCCCGCCTCTTCCTCCATCTCTAACCTCCCTTCCTCGCTCTTTTCACTCCTAAAGCATTGTATCCCACCTAGCAATTTATTGTCCTTCTGGTTCTTCACTATTTCCTTCATCTATTTATCTATGTTCTATACAGTGGCCACATGTCATTCAGCCAGTTGGGGAAAATAGAGAGCACCACACTGAGCACCACAGCTTATTGGGTGGGGGGGGCTTGCCTGTTTTGCTTTTTATTTAGCCATTAATACCTGTCACATATCAGTTTGCAAACAATGTAAAAAAAAAAGTTGCTGAGTTAATAAAGCCACATACAAACATGGTCTCTTTTTTTGCTTTCTTGAGTAAGTCATTTCCAAAATGCAGGCGTTTCAGCCTAGCTCAGTGCTTTCTGTGGTGGTGGGGCTAGCCAGCAGGAAATACAGAGCATTGCGCCTGATTGGCTCAGTTTTCTGTCACTCATGGGACAGTACGTCATCCCCAATTCTAAGGTTAGAGCTTGAAAATTTTAGCCCCTTGGGTTCTGCCATAGAGTTATATTTGAAGTGCCCATCCAAGAAGGCTCAAGGTCATTGGCCACAGATAGAATGACATCAAATCACGTTATATCTACAGTAGCTTTGATTGGACTGTCAACAACTTACTTTCAAAGTCTTAGCTAGCAGTCATCATCACTTGTCATCAAGTCGACAATCTACTGGCAAATCCTTTTTAATCCTTGTCGTATGAAGATAAATAATGAAGAGAAATTATAGATAAAACATATCGGTGCTCATCGGCATAAGGATTACACAACAAGTTGGAAATCGCAAATTCAACAAAGAGTCGTTTGCAAAGAAACCACTAACATTAGCCTGCTATTCAATGGAATGGCTGTATTTCTTTTCTGAGTTCCCACCATAAATCCAGAGAATGCCAGACTTTGATGACAAAGTTTGATGACAAAATTTGCCCACAAAGGACCGCTGTGCCACCTTCACAAGGTGAGTCCAAACATTTATTGAATGCTGCTGCATCGAATTATGTAATATGCAAGGGAGTCATGTATAATGTAGCTAAGAAAGTAATACTACAGTAAGTGTATGTTATGTAGTCAGCTGTTAGTAGCCCATGTGCCTCACCCTAATAATTTGGTCTATTTTTACCAAKGCGGTATTGTAAGCACATAACGTTAGTAGTTGTGGTGCTTGGCTTGCATGTGTAAATTCAGCAGACTCAACATTCTATAATAGAATTGTGTTATTTGATGTGTCACATTAAAAGCTTATTTAACGCGTCAAATAGTGTTATATGACGTGATTCTTTTTGACACGCAAAGACCCAAACGGCGTTCAATGTGTCTCACCCTAATAATTTGGTCTATTTTCACCTCCTAATTTCGCCTACTGTTATAAATTGGTGGTGCACAAATAGCCTATAACCTGTTTAAGAGAAATGTAATCATTGAATATTCTAAGAGCTTTCATTGTCTGTTTATATAGCCCCATTTATTTATCCTACGGTTCTGACTTGGTGTACAGGGAGAACACTGTAAGAACGGTCCATGTCCTGAATTCCGTTGCTGTACATTTCAAAAGTGCTGAACAAATAGTTATATTGACTACGTCTGTCCTAGCTCGCTCATTAATGTCTTAATCGAAATTACGGATTGCCTCTTATCCGCTTGTCGTCACCTTATGCCATAATTTGTACATCTCAATTGTCAGTAGAAACAACATTTGTTTAAACAAGTATCAGCTATGTTTTTTTTAAAGGCAGTAAATGAGACTGAATGAACTGTTTGACTGCCAGACAAGGCTCCGCTGATAGCCAGGTTTAGCAGTGGTAAGGTGTTGGGACTCTACTGTTGGGACTCTGCTGGTGGGACTCTGCTGGTGGGACAGCTTTATGTAGGCCCTAACAGTTTGTGGGCACTATTTGTCACCGTTATAATGCAATTAATGTATTGTTTAGTGTTGTGTTGTGTAGTGGCTTTGCTGGCATGCATCCCACAATTATTTGTTTTGCCCCACCAAGATTTACATGCTAAAATCGCCACTGGTTCTATATAGAATATATACATTATAATGCTACCATCTGATTCGCTAGTAGTGGAACTGCACACAGGAGAAATTACATATCAATTCTATATTCAATTCTTAGAATAAATGTTTCTGAAATGAATGACAATACAATTATCCTTAGCAGAAACCATCTAGACGGGGTACCCTCAGGGGTACGTGCAATGCCTTCGCAGGTACGCCAAATAAAAATGTGATTCACATTTTCAAACAGTACATTTATATTTTTTCTCGCCTGAGTAGCCTCGTTTCACTGCCAAAAATAAAGTTAAACCATCTAGTGTTCAGCGAAATAACAACACAATGTCAAATAGAGGTAACCTAGTCAAATAATTAACATCCAATCACATTAACCGCTACTCTCTCACGGGAAACCTTCACTCTTGCGCAGAAATTTAGAAACTAAACATGACCATTTGAAAAATAAGCCACAGGAGTTTTTTGAGCGAGAATAAAGATGACTTTCGAGTAGTAAGAAATGTATAAAAGCAACAGATACCATTAATAAGAAGGGGCTAGAAGCGTCTTATAAGGTGAGCTACTGCGTGGCTAGGCCAGGCAAGCCCCATACTATGTGGAGGACTTAATTCTTCCTGCTGCCGTGGATATGGCTGGGACAATTCTGGGGGGAAAGGCCCAAAAAACTATACTGTAACGSCTGTTGGAAGGAGAGGACCAAGGTGCAGCGTGGTACGTGTCCATATTTATTAAATGAACACTGAAATAACAAAAATAACAAAGAATAACAACCGAAACAGTTCTGGCTGGTGCAGACACACAACAGGAAACAACTACCCACAAACACAGGTGGGAACAGGCTACCTAAGTATGGTTCTCAATCAGAGACAACGATTGACCGCTGCCTCTGATTGGGAACCATACCAGGCCAAACACCTAGAAATACAAAACATAGAACAAAACATAGAATGCCCACCCCAACTCAACTCACTCCCTGACCAAACCAAAATAGAGACATAAACAAGGAACTAAGGTCAGGGCGTGACATATACAGACAATGACTTCATCAAAAAACACTGTTTCACGACCCATCAGTGACATGGCAGGAGATGTTTTTGAAACAATTTCTGCTTCGCATACAAGCCAGTGAATTATATGCGTTACAGCTGGATGAGTCAACAGACGTGGCGGGCCTGGCACAGCTCCTGGTATATGTCCGTTACGTAAATTAAGGAAGACATCCTCTTCTACAAACCACTGGAAACCAGGACAACATGAGAGGATATTGTTAAAGTACTGGACAGCTTTGTGACATCAAATTGACTTTGGTGGTCAAGATGTGTTGGTATCTTTACTGATGGCGCAAAAGCCATGACAGGGAGACATAGTGGAGTGGTAACACGCGTGCAAACAGTTGCTCCCGATGCCACTTGGGTACTCTGCAGCATCCACCGAGAGGCTCTTGCTGCCAAGGGAATGCCTGACAGCTTGAAAGATGTTTTGGACACGACAGTGAAAATGGTTAACTATGTTAACTCAAGGCCCCTGAATTGTCGTGCATTTTCTGCATTATGCAATGATATGGGCAGCGACCATGTAACACTTTTACAACACAGATTGTGTGGAAAAAGACTGTGTGGAAAAATAAGTGTGTTGGTTATCAAGGGGCAAAGTATTGACACGTTTTTTTTAATTGAGAGACGAGCTTAAAGTTTTCTTTACTGACCATAATTTTCACTTGTCTGACCGCTTGCATGATGACGAGTTTCTCACACGATTGGCCTATCTGGGTGATGTTTTTTCTCGCCTGAATGATCTGAATCTAGGATTACAGGGACTATATTCAATGTGCGGGACAAAATGTAGGCTATGATTAAGAAGTTGGAACTCTTTCTGTCTGCATTAACAAGGACAACGCACAGGTCTTTCCATCATTGTATGATTTTTTMGTGTGCAAAAGAACACAAGCTTACGGACAATGTCAAATGTGATATAGTGAAGCACCTGAGTGTGTTGGGTGCGCAATTACGCAGGTACTTTTCCGAAACGGACGACACAAACAACTGGATTCGTTATCCCTTTTGTGCCCTGCCTCCAGTCCACTTACCGATATCTGAATAAGAGAGCCTCATCGAAATTGCAACAAGTGGTTCTGTGAAAATTGAATTTAATCAGAAGCCACTGGCAGATTTCTGGATAGGGTTGCGCTCAGAGTMTCTTGCCGTGGCAAATTGTGCTGTTAAGACACTGATGCCCTTTGCAACCACGTACCTATGTGAAAGTGGATTCTCGGCCCTCACTAGCATAAAAACTAAATATAGGCACAGACTGTGTGTGGAAAATGATTTAAGATGGAAACTCTCTCCAGTACAACCCAACATTGCAGAGTTATGTGCATCCTTTCAAGCACACCCTCATGAACCTGTGGTGAGTTAATCACAATTTTTGTTGAAAAAATAAAGTTTTATATGTAAGATGGCTAAATAAAAAACAAAATTATTGATTATTATTATTATATTATTATTTGTGCCCTGGGCCTATAAGAGCTCTTTGTCACTTCCCACTGCACTGGGGTTGTGGATCACCATCATTTAATCCACTGCATTTCTTATGTTTTAATAATATATTGTATAGTGTGGTGTGGTGGAGGTTACAATGATGGCAAAAAAACATTTGAGAGTGCGCTGACCCTGGTGCTAAGAGGGTACGCAGCTGTGGTTGAATGTTTGAAGGGGTACGGACTAAAAGTTGGGAACCACTGATCTAGACCACAATTGTACACCTATATTGTTTTAAATGGTGATGGAAATACTCTTGTAAGGGGTGTCTCTCTCTCTATCTGTGTTCTGTCTCTCTCTACTATACAGTTGAAGTCGGAAGTTAACATACACTTAGGTTGGAGTCATTAAAACTCGTTTTTCAACCACTCCACAAATTTCTTGTTAACAAACTAAGTTTTTGGCAAGTCGGTTAGGCATCTACTTAGTGCATGACACAAGTCATTTTTCGAACTTGTTTACAGACAGATCATTTCACTTATATTTCACTGTATCACAATTCCAGTGGTCAGAAGTTTACATACACTAAGTTGCTGTGCCTTTAAAAAGCTTGGAAAATTCCAGAAAATTATGTCATGGCTTTAGAAGCTTCTGATAGGCTAATTGACATAATTGAGTCAATTGGAGGTGTACCTGTAGATATATTTTCAAGGCCTACCTTCAAAGTCAGTGCTTCTTTTGGTTGACATCATGGGAATCAAAAGAAATCAGCCAAGACCTCTGGAAAGAATTGTAGACCTCCACAAGTCTGGTTCATCCATGGGAGCAATTTCTGAACGCCTGAAGGTACCCACGTTCATTCTCTGTACAACACAATAGTACGCAAGTATAAACACCATTGGACCACGCAGCGTCATACCCGCTCAGGAAGGAGACACGTTCTGTCTCCTAGAGATGAACGTACTTTGGTGTGAAAGTGCAAATCAATCCCAGACACACAGCAAAGGACCTTGTGAAGATGCTGGAGGAAACAGGTACAAAAGTATCTATACCAGTCAAACGAGTCCTATATTGACATAACCTGAAAGGCGCTCAGCAAGGAAGAAGCCACTGCTCCAAACCCGCCATAAAAAAGCCCCGACTACGGTTTGCAACTGGCACATGGGGACAAAGATCCTACTTTTTGGAGAAATGTCCTATGGTCTGATGAAAAAATAGAACTGTTTGGCCATAATGACCATCGTTATGTTTGGAGGAAAAAGGGGGATGCTTGCAAGCCGAAGAACACCATCCCAACCGTGAAGCACGGGGTGGCAGCATCATGTTGTGGGGGTGCTTTGCTGCAGGAGGGACTGGTGCACTTCACAAAATAGATGGCATCATGAGGTAGGAAGATTATGTGGATATATTGAAGCAACATCAAGACATCAGTCAGGAAGTTAAAGCTTGGTTCCAAATGGACAAAGCATACTCCAAAGTTGTGGCAAAATGGCTTAAGGACAACAAAGTCAAGGTATTGGAGTGGCCATCACAAAGCCCTGACCTCAACCAATAGAAAATTTGTGGGCATACTAAAAAGCGTGTGCGATCAAGGAGGCCTACAAACCTGACTCAGTTACACCAGTTCTGTCAGGAGGAATGGGCCAAAATTCACCCAACTTATTGTGGGAAGCTTGTGGAAGGCTACCCGAAACGTTTGACCCAAGTTAAACATTTAAAGGCAATGCTACCAAAATCAATTGAGTGTATGTAACTTCTGCCCACTGGGATGTGTGATGAAAAAAAAAAGCTGAAATAATCATTCTCTCTACTATTATTCTGACATTTCACATTTTTTAAATAAAGTGGTGATCCTGACTGACCTAAGACACGGAATTGTACTGGTATTAAATGTCAGGAATTGTGAAAAACTGAGTTTAAATGTATTGGCTAAGGTGTATGTAAACTTCCGACTTCAACTGTATATCTCTATCTCTCTGTCTCCTTGTTCTCTTTCTGTCTCTCTCTCTTTGTCTCTCTCTCTTCTTTCTTCCTCCCTCTCCACAATATGACCACAGTAGGTCCACACTATAAAGTAGAAATGATTGAGTTATTATTTCTAAAGACAACCTTTCATTTACAAGGACAGGAACCAGAATGTCTTATTATGTAGAACATMAAGGTTTTACATCAGGAAACCAACGTTACACAATGATCTATTTTTCTGGTGACTGAAGCTATGGCTGGGATTCAATTCAATTGTTGATTTGGACAACGCATCATTTAAAGGTTATATAAGTGGCACAGCGGTCTGAGGCACTGCATCTCAGTGCTAGGGGCATCACTTCAGACACCCTGGTTCAAATCCAGGCTGTATCACAACCGGCCGTGATTGGGAGTCCCATAGGGTGGCGCACAACTGACCCAGGGTCGTCCGGGTTTGGCCGGTGTAGGCCGTCATTGTAAATAAGAATTTGTTCATAACTGACTTGCCTAGTTTAAAAAAGTAAAATAAAAAATAAAAAATGTAATAAAACAACTTATTCCTACTCAACCCCATAGGAATAGATTACAATAAGAGTAGTCCTGTGTGAATACAGTAACTCTCCCAGGTCAGGTAGAAGACCTATTTCAGAGGGGGCTATTTTTCAAGCACTGCTCTGGTGCGTTACAACAAACAGCGGATCACAGTTTGGGTCACAGAGAACAAGGTGTTCATTTGTCACGGAGACAGGGGTGCTGTACCAATTGTTCATTATAATAAAGGCAAAGAAAGATGCATGGGAGGTAGTCTGGCCTACACGTGGCTCAAACACACACGCACACGCACACGCACACACACATGTATAAAGTGGGTGGTTAATAATAAGACCATAATAAAGATGTATGGGACCAAACTGTGTCGTTTAGTTCCGATTAGTGTGCTGATGTGTGACCCTACATGGAGGGAGTGTGTGTGTTGGTTAAAACAAGGGTCTATGTGTGACCCTACACGGAGGGAGTGTGTGTGCTGGTTAAAACAAAAGTCTATGTGTGAGCCTGCATGGAGGGAGTGTGTGTGCCTGTCGCTTGCATTTCAGGCCTTTATCACAACTGTTTTCATACATGATAAAATGTTCAACCATTACGCCTCTTCACTTGTTCTTTTCAATCAGACTGAGCCCCTGGTGGTGAGATGGGAGCAGTTTGGCTGGATTCATATAGGCGTCATCATCCTCTGTGATGTTGTCACTTCGCAGGGCTGCACTTCTGTTTTACACGCACACACACACACACACACACACACACTGTCACTTTGCAGGGCTTAGCTTCTGTTTGTGCCTTCTGTCATGCAGGCTGTCCTGGAATTCTGCTGTTGCCATGGCAAACCTTCTCTGATTGTACGGCCATTCCACTGTTCTGTGGAAGATCCTCACATACTGCATCTTATGGCCACTGTGGAGCGCAGGTTCAGTACACACCCTCAAACATGGATCAGGACACAGAGAAGGCATGGAGAAATGGAGCACGAGAGAGGGATTGGAGAGAAAGTGATGGGAAGGGAGAGAGGATGGGAGAGAGCGAAAGAGAGGGAGGGGGAGGATGGAAGAGGGGAGAAAGGGAGTGGTGATGGAGGAGAGGAACAAAAGGAGAGGGATTAGGTTGAGATCTTTGGTGGATTTTGCAGTGTTTCTGCTGCCCCGTGGGAGGAGAGTTGACTGAGAGAGAGAGAGAGGATGAAAGAGAGGGAAGAGGAAAAAGACGTGACCAGAAAACAGGAGAGATAGAAGATTAATGGGGAGGCGAGAGTGAGAAAGAGAAAGAGAGACAGAAGATAGGAAGGAGAGATATATGTGGAGGAAGATGAAGGAGGAGAGAGGTCGAAGAAAGAGGGGAAATAAGGATAAATAGTGTGGTGTGACGCATGCATGCAAGAATGCTTTAGATAAAGACCAACATTCAAACTGTCTTCCTTTACATTTACAATTTGTATTCCGTCAATTCAATTTTATTTATTGTTTGTTTGTTTTCAGTTCCTTCTGCAACGAACAGAAGGGTTAAAGAGGATTGCAAGGCGCTTTTGGGCCTTTCATCATTAAAACCAGTGTTTTGGGAACTGCTCCAACACATTTCTTCCCCTTGTCACCAGACTCCAAATACCACGTCTGAAACAGAAAACAGCTTCAGAAATCAAGCACACAATGACTTCCTTTTGAAAGACCAGCACACAGCTGCACAGATTATGGATGAACGCGTGAGAATGAAGAAAGAGAGAGAGGAGGGAAAGAAAGAAAGAAGGAATTGACTGAAGATTGCTGTGTAATTAGAATGGTGGCGAGAAGTACAACAGATAGCAGGATAGCAACAGAAGAATCAGACAAACAGTGACAAGTTAATAACAAAAACAGTGCTCCAGATGAAGTTCAGCAGCATTGCAGTTCTTGACACAAAAAGCGCCTGGCACCTACTACCATACCCCGTTCAAAGGCACTTAAATATTTTGTCTTGGCCCATTCACCCTCTGAATGCACACATACACAATCCATGTCTTCAATCCGTCTTTAACCCTCTCCTCCCCTTCCTCTACACTGATTGAAGTGGATTAACAAGTGACATTCATAAGGGATCATAGCTTCACCTGGTCAGTCTAGGTATGGAAAGAGCAGGTGTCTTAATATTTTTGTACACTTCAGTGTATGTCCCAATCATCTGATTAGAATGTATTTTAATGAAATCTCTGAATACCTCGTTTCTCTGCCTCACAGGACCAGGGTTCTTAATCCTTCTTCCTTTCAATCTTTCTTTCAATCTTTCATTTCCCACACTCAGTCCTACATACTTACTTTAAACCCAGTCTGATCAGTTCTCTGTGGTCTCATGCAGTCTCTCAGCCCTTAAAGCACTAGCCTTGTTCTCCTCCATAGAGAGAGGGGTTCCCAGGCCTTCCATGCCCGGCTGGGCTCACTGCCCGGGGGCAATAAAACTGCCACTGACCGCGTAGACTCCAGGCTCCAAGGTCCAGACCTCATTACAGCGACTCAAAGAACCAACCCCACAACGGACCTCTTTATGGAACTTTGGCTTTCATCATGAGAAAACAAACTCACTCACTCAACACAACACTTCAAAGAGGAAACTGTATCAAACAACATTATTATCAATGACATCAAAAGAGAGAGAAACAAAGGAAGGAGGGAGGGGCACATCCCTCAACATAGTGATCTTCAACGAGATGAGAGGTGGAATACTTGGCCGTATGAAGATAAGGGTGAAATTAAGCGATTGGTCGATTGTGTGATGAGGTCCATTTGAGGGGTCTTAAATTTGCCTGAGCAGAAAAAGTCACAGAAATTCTAATTCTTCTTAAAACTCTCCAGAGCTCTCAGGACTCAGACATGTTGGAAGAAAAAATAGCCTTCATTAAAAAGTCTCTCAAGTGTCCTTCGTTTCCCCAGTCAACATGACTACCAGTCAGTGTGCAGAATGCACCATGAATGGTTGCATGTGATGCATAAGAGCTATAAACTGCTATGACCATTTATAACACATCTAATAATGTATAAAACATACAACAGAGAGAAGAAGCGAGACAGAGACAGAGAGGAGAGAACAGAGAACGAGAGAACAAGGAGAGAGAGGAGAGACGAGAGAGAGAGGGATGAGCGAGAGAGAGAGAGACAGAGAGAGAGACAGAGAGAGAGAGAGAGAGACAGAGAGAGACAAAGAGAGAGAGAGAGAAGAGGAGAGACAGGACCCTTGAATTGAATTGAATGAATTTGAAATTGACAGAAGAGAGAGACGAGAGAGAGAGAGAGAGATGAGAGAGAGAGAGAGAGAGAGAGAGAAGAGAGAAGAGAGAGAAGAGAGAGAGAGGCGAGAGAGAGAGAGAGAGAGAGAACAGAGGAGAACAGAGGAGAGAGAGAGACAAAGAGAGAGACAAAGAGAGACAGAGACAGAACAGAGACAGAGGACAGAGAGAGAGAGACATAGAAGAAGAGAGAGGAGACAGAGAGACAGAAGAGACAGAGACAGAGAAGACAGAGAGACAGAGAGACAGACAGACAGACAGACAGACAGACAGACAGACAGACAGACAGACGACAGACAGACAAGACAGACAGACAGACAGACAGACAGACAGACAGACAGAACAGACAGAACAGACAGGACAGACAGGAGACAGAGAGAGAGAGTGAGAGAGACAGAGAGAGAGAGAGAAGAGAGAGAGAGAGAGAGAGAGAGAGAGAGAGAGACAGACAGAACAGAACAGAGACAGAGACAGAGAGAGAAGACAGAGAGAGAGAGAGAGAGAGAGAGAGAAAGAGCCGTTAATCTACAACCACCTAAAAGAAGCGATTCCCAAACCTTCCATAACAAAGCCATCACCTACAAGAGAGATGAACCTGGAGAAGAGTCCCCTAAGCAAGCTGGTCCTAGGGCTCTGTTCACAAACACAAAAACACACCCACAGAGCCCCAGGACAACAGCACAATTAGACCCAACCAAATCATGAGAAAACAAAAAGATAATTACTTGACACATTGGAAAGAATTAACAAAAAAACAGAGCAAACTAGAATGCTATTTGGCCCTAAACAGAGAGTACACAGTGGCAAGATACCTGACCACTGTGACTGACCCAAACTAAGGAAAGCTTTGACTATGTACAGACTCAGTGAGCATAGCCTTGCTAATTGAGAAAGGCGCCGTAGGCAGACATGGCTCTCAAAGAAAGACAGGCTATGTGCTCACTGCCACAAAAATGAGGTGGAAACTGAGCTGCACCTTCCTAACCTCCTGCCCAATGTATGACCATATTAGAGAGACATATTTCCCTCAGATTACACAGATCCACAAAGAATTTGAAAACACAATCCAATTTTGATAAACTCCCATATCTACTGGGTGAAATTCCACAGTGTGCCATCACAGCAGCAAGATTTGTGACCTGTTGCCACAAGAAAAGGGCAACCAGTGAAGAACAAACACCATTGTAAATACAACCATATTTATGCTTATTTATTTTAACTGTGTGCTTTAACCATTTGTACATGTTACAACACTGTATAATATAATATGACATTTGTAATGTCTTTCTTGTTTTGAAACTTCTGTATTGTAATGTTTTACGTTTAAATTTGTATTGTTTATTTCACTTTTGTGTATTATCTACCTCACTTGCTTTGGCAATGTTAACACATGTTTCCCATGCCAATAAAGCCCCTTGAATTGAATTGAATTGAAATTGAGAGAGAGAGAGGAGACTGATAATAGTTTATCTGTTAGGTTACATTACACCATGTTATATAGACTGGATAGTGTCTGAAGTAGATAGGGTCTGAAATCTAGACTGTTCTTACTCCACTTCCCGTATGCTGTCTAAATGTTTCTATATCAGATACCTTAACGGTAACTCATACGCACACACACATGCACGCACGCACACACAAACACACGTGCATACACACAACGGCGTACACAGAGACTCAGACCAGAGCTGAGCAGCCTTGGTTTTCATGGTCAAACCACACTCACCTCCGGGCTCAACCACAGCAGTGGTATCTGCTGAAGAGCTCAGTAGATGTTCATCACACACACACACACACACGGTTAAAAACGTTAAACCATTGTGGTGGGGAATCAGGTTACCTTACAAACCATCCCCCGGATCAATGCTGAAGGCTTAATTACGGGAGATGAGAAGAGACAATAGTAGGGCCAGCGTGTGTGTGTGCGCGCGTGTGTGTAATTTGATGAGGAATTAGATGTTTGACTTCACCCTTGTGAGGCAGGGGACGAGAAAGAGGCAATCTAGTCCCACTAAAGCTTTCAGACGTGAAACGTTACACCCCCCCCCCCTCACACACACACACACACACACTACTCCTTCGCAAAGAGACGGTGAAAAACGGCCTCTAAAACGTCCTTATGTTGACTCCTTTGTCTTTCTACAAGGATGAAATTAACGTCTCTCCCTTCCTCCCTCTCTCGCTCTCTCTCTCTCTCTCCTTGTGTTCCTGTCTCTTGTTTTCTGCCCTACTGGGCACATAGATTAGTCTTTGATGAATGATGAAGAGTAGTCATATCTCTGGTTATTTTGACCATACAAAAATGTCAGTTATTTACCTTACGGATAACCTTCAACTTATTCAATTATACAACTTACACTCTCTTTCCTTCAATCTCTCCCTTCCCACCATCTCTCCCATAAAAAACTAAGCTTATTTCTCTTGACCTGTACAGTGTGACACTGGCTACTCAACCTGCGCATAAGTTATAAGGTATAATCTATTATTAATACAATTAGCATCTAATTAGCATATCACCACAGCTCATAACCGAGGTCAGTAATTGGTACTTAAATCAACACATCGTACCTTAATCATATTTAATTCATGAACAACGCCACTTAATATGCAATTAAGACCAATTTTAGCTTTGAAGCATTTCCAAGTAGATATTTCCCTGGTGTTCATGACTAACTGAATAAGGAGCATGCTGTGAAACAATGATTGGATATTGTATTGTTAAACAGAGGAGAAATATTTGAGAGCCACCATGTGTAAAGTCAGGGACCACTGGACATTCCACTTATCATCCTAGGACCTAGTGACTCCTACTCTATGACCATGTGATGTTGGCCTCTTAGTTAGTCCAGTGTTTTCCAACAATAGTCCTCTAGTACACCCAACAGTATACATTTCTATTGTAACCCTGGACGAGCACACCTGATTCAACCTGTCAACTAATTATCAAGACCTCGATGGGTTGAATGAGGTGTGTTTGTCCAGGGCTACAACACAAATGTGTACTGTTGGGGGTTCTGAAGGACTGGAGTTGGAAAACACTGAGTTAGTCCATGGGCCAGCATTCTGTAGAACTACCCCTCCTGGCCAACATTCAGTAATCCTACCCCTCCTGGCCAACAATTCAGTAGCCTACCCCCTCCTGGCCAACAATTCAGCTTGTAGTTCCTACCCCTCCTGGCCAACATTCAGTAGTCCTACCCTCCTGGCCAACATTCAGTAGACTCTACCCCTCCTGGCCAAAGATTCAGGTCATCCGTACCCTCTGGCACACATTCAGTAGTCCTACCCCTCCTGGCCAACATTCAGTAGGCTAACCTCCTGGCCAACATTCAGTAGTCCTACCCTCCTGGCCAACATTCAGTAGTCCTACCCTCCTGGCCAACATTCAGTAGTCCTACCCTCCTTGCCACATTCAGTAGTCCTACCCCCTCCTGGCCAAACATCAGTAGTCCTAACCCTCCTGGCCAACACTCAGAAGTCCTACCCCTCCTGGCCAACATCAGTAGTCCTACCCTCCTGGCCAACATTCAGTAGTCTACCCCTCCTGGCCAAATCAGTAGTCCTACCCTCCTGGCCAACATTCAGTAGTCCTACCCCTCTGGCCAACATTCAGTAGTCCACCCTCCTGGCCAACATTCAGTAGTCCTACCTCTGGCCAACATCTCAGTAGGTCCTAACCCTCCTGGCCAACATTCAGTATCCTACCCTCCTGGCCAACATTCAGTAGTCCTACCCCTCCTGGCCAACATTCAGTTTGAGATCCTACCCTCCCTGGCCAACATTCAGTAGTCCTACCCTCCTGGCCAATAATTCAGTAGTCCTACTACTCCTGGCCAACATTCAGTAGTACAGCCTCATGCCACATTCAGTAGTCCTACCCCTCCTGGCCAACATTCAGTCCTAGCCTCATGGCCAAGCATTCAGTAGTCCTACCCTCCTGGCCAACATTCGTGTCAGCCTCATGCCAATTCAGTAGTCCTACCCCTCCTGGCCAACATTCAGTAGTCCTACCCCTCCTGGCCAACATTCAGTAGTCCTACCCTAACCCTGGACAGCCATTCAGCAGGCCTACCCTCCTGACAAGCATCAGTAGTCTCTACCCCCTCCTGGACAGCATTCAGCAGACTACACCCTCCTGGACAGCATTCAGCGAGTTCTACCCCCTCCTGGAACAGCATTCAGTGGCATACACACCTCCTGGACAGCATTCAGCAGGCCTACCCCTCCTGGCCAACATTCAAGGACTCACCCTCCTGCGCCAGCATTCAGTGGGCCTACCCCTCCGCCAACATTCAGGTAGTCCTACCCCTCCTGTACAGCATTCAGTAGTCCTACCCTCCTGGCCAACATTCAGTAGTCCTACACCTCCCTGGCCAACATTCAGTAGTCCTACCCTCCTGGCCAACATTCAGTAGTCCTCCCTCCTGGCCAACACTTCAGGAGTCCTACCCTCCTGGCCAACATTCACGTGATAGTACCTACCCTCCTGGCCAACATTCAGTAGTCCTACCCTCCTGGCCAACATTCAGTAGTCCTACCCCTCCTGGCCAACATCAGTAGTCCTACCCTCCTGGCCAACTTCAGTAGTCCTACCCTCCTGGGCAACATTCAGTAGTCCTACCCCTCCTGGCCAACATTCAGTAGTCCTACCCCTCCTGGCCAACATTCAGTAGTCCTACCCTCCTCCAACATTCAGTAGTCCACCCTCCTGCCAACATTCAGTAGTCCTACCCCTCCTGGCCAACATTCCGTAGTCCTACCCTCCGGCCAACATTCAGTAGTCCTACCCTCCTGGCCACATTCAGGGTCCTACCCTCCTGGCCAACATTCAGTAGTCCTACCCCTCCTGGCCAACATTCAGTAGTCCTACCCCTCCTGGCCAACATTCAGTAGTCCTACCCTCCTGGCGCACATTCAGTAGTCCTACCTCCTGGCCAGCATATCAGTAGTCCTACCTCCTGGCCAACATTCAGTGTCCTAGCCTCATGGCCACATTCAGTAGTCCTACCCCTCCTGGCCAACATTCAGTGTCCTACCTCATGGCCAGCATTCAGTAGTCCTACCCTCCTGGCCAACATTCAGTAGTCCTACCCCTCCTGGCCAACATTCAGTAGTCCTACCCTCCTGGACAGCATTCAGCAGGCCTACCCCTCCTGGACAGCATTCAGTAGTCCTACCCCTCCTGGACAGCATTTCTAGCAGGCCTACACCTCCTGACAGCATTCAGCAGTCTACCCTCCTGGACGCATTCAGTGCCTAACCTCCTGGACAGCATTCAGCAGGCCTACCCTCCTGGCCAACATTCAGTAGTCCTACCCCTCCTGGTACAAGCATCTCAGTAGTCCTAACCCTCCTGGCAACATTCAGTAGTCCTACCCTCCTGGCCAACATTCAGTAGTCCTACCCCTCCTGCCAACATTCAGTAGTCCTACCCTCCTGGCCACACTTCAGTAGTCCTACCCCTCCTGGCCAACATTCAGTTCCTACCCTCCTGGCCACAATTCAGTAGTCCTACTCCTGGCCAACATTCAGTAGTCCTACCCTCCTGGCCACAATTCAGTAGTCCTACCCCTTGGCCAACATTCAGTAGTCCTACCCTCCTGGCCAACATTCAGTAGTCCTACCCCTCCTGGCCAACATTCAGTATAGTCCTACCCCTCCTGGCCAACATTCAGTAGTCCTACCCTCCTTGGCCAACATTCAGTAGACTCTACCCCTCCTGGCCAACATTCAGTAGTCCTACCCCTCCTGGCCAACATTCAGTAGTCCTACCCTCCTCCTGGCCAACATTCAGTAGCATAACCATCCTGGCCAACATTCAGTAGCCTACCCTCCTGGCCAACATTCAGTAGTCCTACCCCTCCTGCCAAACTTCAGTAGTCCTACCCCTCCTGGCCAGGATTCAGTAGACATCTACACCCTCCTGGCCAACATTCAGTAGTCCTACCCTCATGGCCAACATTCAGTAGTCCTACCCCTCCTGGCAACATTCAGTAGGCATAACCATCCTGGCCAACATTCAGTAGTCCTACCTCTCCTCAATCCCCTCCTGGCCAACACATCAGTAGTCCTACCCCTCCTGGCCAACATTCAGTACTCTACCCCTCTTGGCCAATACTTTAGTAGTCCTACCCCTCCTGGCCAACATTCAGTAGTCCTAACCTCCTGGCCAACACTCAGAAGTCCTACCCCTCTCTGGCCAACACTCAGTAGTCCTACCCCTCCTGGCCAACATTCAGTAGTTCTACCCCTCCTGGCCAATATCCAGTAGTCCTACCCCCTGGCCAGCATTCAGTAGTCCTACCCCTCCTGGCCAACATTCAGTAGTCCTATCCCTCCTGGCCAACATTCAGTAGTCCTACCCTCCTGGCCACATTCAGTAGTCCTAGCCTCCTGGCCAACATTCAGTAGGCCTAACCCTCCTGGCCAACATTCAGTAGTCCTACCCTCCTGGCCAACATTCAGTATCCTATCCCTCCTGGCCCAATATTCAGTAGTCCTACTCTCCTGGCCAACATTCAGTGTACTAGCCTCATGGCCAGCATTCAGTAGTCCTACCCTCCTGGCAACATTCAGTGTCTAGCCTCATGGCCAGCATTCAGTAGTCCTACCCCTCCTGGCCAAATTCAGTAGTCCTACCCTCCTGGCCAACATTCATAGTCCTACCCTCCTGGACAGCATTCAGCAGGCCTACCCCTCCTGGACAGCATTCAGTAGTCCTACCCCTCCTGGACAGCATTCAGCAGGCCTACACCTCCTGGACAGCATTCAGCAGTTCTACCCCTCCTGGACAGCATTCAGTGGGCAGAGATGCTGTTTTAGTGTCTCACCTGGATAAGGCTCCACCTTGTCCTCTAAGGCAGGTTCTCCAACCCTGTTCCTGGAGAGCTACCCTCCTGTAGGTTTTCCTCCAACCCCAGTTGTAACTAACCTGAAGCATTATCAACCAACTAATTATTAGAATCAGGTGTGCTAGATTAGGGTTGGAGTGAAAACCTACAGGACGGTCGCTCTCCAGGAACAGGGTTGGGACAAGCCTGGTCTAAGGGGAACTTTGCTTACACCTATCTAATCATATCAGAGGGAGTAGTAGGGGCTAGGGGTTAGGGACAAGGGTTGGTTTGGGATTGGACACGCCTCTCTCTCCTGCCCTCTGTCATTCCTCTCATCACTAATGATAAAAACCCTGGGTCTACACAGACCAGAGGTAGTGTTGTGGAAATCTGCTTTGTTAGCAATGGTGTAGTGTGTTTGTGTGTGATCCGTTGTGTAAACAGGACTATTGGCTGGGTGGGGGTGTGCGGGTCGACAATGTGCTGAGTGCATGAGAACGGCAGATAAGGACAGTGTGTTTGTGAATAGACAATAGCTGTTTGGAACCAGACAAGCATAGGGTGGAAGGATTGGATGTTGTGTGTGTGTGTGTCGTGTATGCGTGTGGTGCTGTGTGCGTGTGTGTGTGCGCGTGTGTGTGTGCGTGGCGTGCGTGCAGTGCGCGCGCGTGTGTATGTGTGCATTGTGCGTGTGTGCGCTGCGCGTGCGTGCGGTTGTGTGTGTGTGTGTGTACAAGCGTAGGGCTAATAGGTGTAGACAGGGGAAGTTACTGATATAAAAACAACCAGATGATGATTATTTTACCAGCTCTCCTCCTCACCCTCCTCTCTCCCTTGCTTTCTCTCTTTCCCCCTTTTCCTTCTCTCTCTCCAGTCCACTGGCCAAGGGAAGGTCTGGGCTAAGAAGAAGTAGACAATGTATGAAGTATAACAAGTCAATTTCCAAACTGCACAGTTAATTAAGGATAGTTGAAATCACAGTGTTAAAAAATGAGGGTTACATTGACTCTACTGGGAGTTAACCCTCAGGAAAGTGATACGCTCCCTGGAGTTAGTGTTACTAACTGGAGTTCATTAGGACGGAGTACTTTTAACTCCATTAAGAGTAACCAGAGACAGGAAGTTAAATCTACTGTATGTAGTTATGCACAGATGTGGGATGGGCCTCATTGTCATATTTTCCAGGATACTCTGCTGCAGGTAGATTTTTCTGTGTTTTTGCATGTACATTGATTGTTTTTGATCTTATGCTAAACAAAGATAAGAAACATAAATTTTTATAAACATATCCAATCTGTATGTGGTTGGATTTATAGCAACAGTTAGTGAGATAGTTGTTCCAGTTTACATGGTATTCTGACAGGTATTTTAAATGTAAGTTGTGAGTGATGTAAAAGTGCAGGATATCCTCCTGCATGCTGGCTTCCAACAGAGATTGGATATCACATTGCAAATGATCATAATGTGACACATTAAGAAATATTAAAATAAGGCTTTACACCCTTAAAATAGAAAGGAAGTCAACTGAAAGAGAAATGTAATTCAAAACAACACAGAAAGGTGTAAAATGGCAAGTGAGTTGATTTAAAAACAAAAATGACAATTGGAGTTCAACTCTGAGAGGATATTTACTCCATTTAGTGTCATTTTAATTCCAAAAGTATCAACACCATGACCAGAGTAGTTTTAACACAAAATGGGGGTGGGACCATATAAACCCCAAATTAGTGTTACATTTGACTCCATAAGAGTTGAATACCCTCTTGTGATTTTACTGTGGATTATCTTTAAGTTGTGTAAAAGATACCACTCCATTTCTGCTCCTCTCACTTGTTCTCTTATTTCATAGGAAAACAAAGTGAAGAAATCCACATCATGTTGCTCCATTTCCTATATCTCTGGCTCAGTAGTCTACGATGAAGTATTTGCGCGTCAGTCAATAGAATCCCCTATAAGTTGAACTGATCTTGTTCAGACAGTAATCGATGCTGCTACATAATGAATACATACATTGATAATGAGATTTCATCAGCTAAGCTGCCCGGTGACTGTGTGTGTGTGTGTGTGTGTGAGTGTGTGTGTGTGTGTGTGTGTGTGTGGTGTGTGTGGTGTGTGGTGTGTGTGTGTGTGTGTGTGTGTGTGTGTGTGTGTGTGTGTGTGTGTGTGTGTGTTGTGTGTGTGTGTGTGTGTGTGGTGTGTGGTGTTGTGGGAAAGGTAGAGCTGCAAATAAGGTGTTTGATTGGGGACTAAAACAATCAAGCCTGAATTTTCATTCTGTTCTGCAAACTATATCCCCCCACCTAAAATGCTTTCTCTCTGCCTCACTCATCTCTCTCTCCCTCACTCCATCTCTCTCCCTCACTCCGTCCTCTCACCCTCACTCCATCTCTTCCCTCCACTCCATCTCTCTCTCCCTCACTCCATCTCTCTCCCTCACTCCATCTCTCTCCCTCAACTCATCTC
>NC_036852.1:736096-743798 GCF_002910315.2 Salvelinus sp. IW2-2015
AGAGAGAGAGAAAGAGAGAGAAAGAGAGACATGGCAACACAATGACATTGACATTTATGGCAATGTTAATTTGCAACTTCAGATACACACACAGATATACACACACAGACAGACACACAGAGATATACACACACAGACAGGCGCACACAGACACACACAGACACGCACACACAGACATACACACAGACAGACGCACACAGACATACACACACACACAGACATACACACACAGACAGACGCACACAAGCATACACACACAGATACACAGACATACACACATAACATCCATATTTATTGAAGTTGTCAATTTTGCTGCTGTAATTTGTGATCTGACGGCGAGGAGTGTTTTAACTGGGGGAGTAATTTTAAATATTGAAGGCTGTGTTGATGTGTGTGTGTGTGAGCGTGTGCATATGTAATTAGAGGTTATTCAAGTCTGCTGGGTCCCAGCAGCTTCAAGTAGAACAGCTTAGTCAATATTAATCAGAAACACAAGTAGAGGAGAAACACATCAACATGTAGACAGAATTTTTTTTATTTATAAATTGAACCTTTATTTAACTAGGCAAGTCAGTTAAGAACAAATTCTTATTTACAATGACGGCCTATCCCGGCCAAACCTGGACGACGCTGGGCCAATTGTGCGCCGCCCTATGGGACTCCCAATCACGGACGGACATGATACAGCCTGGATCACAGGAGGAGAGAGGGAGGGAGGGAGGGAAGCTCATCTTTCAGGTTTTCTGGAAAAGCACTGAAATAGAATGGATCAGCACTGAATTCTGATGAGTGTGGTGTGTTTGTGCATGTGTCCATGTGTGTGTATGTGTCATTAATGATGATCAGCAACCTTGTTAATTGAGGAAGCCACACTGCTTAGATGAGGTTCTGCTTAGTGACGCACAGACACACACACATTTCTGTCTTGTCTTTGTGCAAGTGTGGATGTGTGTGAAGGTGCTAAATCCCGTAGCATCCAAGCAACAGAAACTCATTTTGGCTGGTACATCAGTGAAAGGGGGGTGGGGGGTAGAGCTGCCATTTCTCCCTGCTTATCATCGCTCTTCTCTGGGCTTGGCCTGGCAGGAGGCCTGGGCACCACACTGTACCTCCAGGCACGGCAGATAGGAACCAATCACTCACACCAAAAGAGCTGCCCAGGGGCTCGCTAAACAAAATCAACATAACCAGGTGTGATGTGTGTGTGTGTGTGTGTGTGTGTGTGTGTGTGTTGTGTGTGTGATGTGACCTGGTGTGTGTGTGTGTGTGTGTGTGTGTGTGTGTGTGTGTGTGTGTGTGGCTTGGATTATCTAAATGAACTGATATTGCTTTGCTGCAGCAATAGTGATTGTGAAACCAACAACCTCAACATCATTCCTCAGATTAAGAACGTTGCGTATGATATGCAATGTTGTGGTTCAGAACTGAAAGTCCTGAAGTAAAAACATCCAACAAAGTGCAGGGGACAGATAATGCTTTAAGTAAACAAATGAGAATATAAATGATATACAGTATACTAATATATACTGTTATACACACACATACACATACAGTGCCTTCAGAAAGTATTCATGCCCCCAAATTCATTAAAAATGAAAAGCTGAAATGTCTTGAGTATTCAACCCCTTTGTTATGTCAGGCCTAAATAAGTTCAGGAGTAGAAATGTGCTTAATAAGTTGCATGGACTCACTCTCCGTGCAAATATAGTGTTTAACATGATTTTTGAATAACTCTCTCATCTCTGTATCACACACATACAATTAAGGTCCCTCAGTAGAGCAGTGAATTTCAAACACAAATTCAACCACAAAGACCAGGGAAGTTTTTCAATGTCTCAAAAAGAAGGGCACCTATTGGTAGATGGGTGAAAAAACTAAACAGACATTGAATATCCCTTTGAGGATGGTGAAGTTATTAATTACACTTTGAATGGAAACCTCTAAGGGATTTCACAATGAGGCCAATGGTGACTTTAAAACAGTTACAGAGTTTATTGGCTGTGATAGGGTACAACTGAGGATGGATCAACAACATTGTAGTTTGTCCACAGTACTAACCTAAACGACAGAGGGAAAAGAAGGATGTCTGTACAGTATACAAATATCCCAAAACGTGCATCCTGTTTGCAACACGTCACTAAAGTAATTCTGCAAAGAATGTAGTAAAGAAATTCACTTTTTGACCTGAATACAAAGTGTTATCTTTGTATTCAGAGCCGAGTGGCTCCAGAGTGGCGCAGCAATCTAAGGCACTGCATCTCAGTGCAAGAGGCGTCACTACAGTAACGGGTTCGAATCCAGGCTGTAATACAACAAAATGTGGAATAAGTCAAAGGGGTATGAATACTTACTGAAGGCACATAGAGTGTAAAATGCTTACAAATAGCAGTGTAATAGAGGACACTTTGCCCCCAACAGACCATATATCGATGGTAATATAATACTCAATGTCACGCAACAGTTTTCTGGTTCCTTTCACATGCCTTTCACAATCACTGAAAACTGCTGTCACACCAAAAACAGCCCATATTTACACCTCACACACACACACACACACACACAGACGGATGTGCACACACACTCCCCCTACTTGTATTTATGACATTAGAGCAGTGTGCCAGGGGACTATTGGTATTTCTCTCTGTTATCAATGTCTCCATTTTGATTGATCACCTTAACTGTAATTATTTATTGAAAGATGGAAACGGGGATAATAAAAAAAAAAGAAGAAAGGTGGGGACAGAATGAAAACGCTGATCCCACGGGAAGAGAAGGTTAAAGAAGGAGAGAGAAAGAGAGAGAGAGAGAGTGAAAGACAGATAGAACAAGAGAAATATAACGAGTGGAAGAAAAAAAAAAAGTTTGACTTTCATACAAATTCTTTTCCCCGTAAAATATTTTATTTATCTTGACTAGTTTGCTCCTAAACAACCTTTCTTTTTATTGTCTGTTATCTGTCCTCTGTGTATCCTGCCGGCTGGATAATGTCATATTCACGTTGAAGAGCAAGGTTAAAGAAGGAGAGAGAAAGAGAGAGAGAGAGAGTGAAAGACAGATAGAACAAGAGAAATATAACGAGTGGAAGAAAAAAAAAAAGTTTGACTTTCATACAATTCTTTTTCCCCGTAAAATATTTTATTTATCTTTGACTAGTTTGCTCCTAAACAACCTTTCTTTTTATTTGTCTTTATCTGTCCTCGTGTATCCTGCCGGCTGGATAAATGTCATATTATACAATTATACGGCAGATGTACCTGTGGGGTGGGTGTGTGTTCTGTCATCTGTGTGTGTGTGTCTCTGTCTGTCTGTGTGTGTGTGTCTCTGTCTGTGTGTGTGTGTGTGGTGTGTCGTTGTGTGTGTGTGTGTGTGTGTGTGTGTGTGTGTGTGTTGTGTGTGTGTGTGTGTGTGTGTGTGTGTGTGTGTGTGTGTGTGTGTGTGTGTGTGTGTGTGTGTGTGTGTGTGGTTGTTCACAGGAGTCTGAGCAATGACTGCGGTTCTATTATGTGTGTGTATGCATGCTGGCTCCATAGTCACAAGGCCCAGCATAGGGGTCTTTTAGTAATTATCTATACCAAACAGGGCTTTACTGTTTACCAAACACCAGCTCTCTCTCTCTTTATCCCACCAGCCCCTTCTCTCTGTGTAAACATAAAACCTTAGGAAATCTTATTTACAGTGAAAATCTGACAGAGTCAGAGTGAACACATTAGACAGCAGCATGCCCCATGGAGAGATGGAGGAAGGAGAGAGAGATTAATGGGGAGAGAGGATGAGGGTGATGATGGATTGATGATGATGATATGATGATTGATGATGATGATGATATGATGATGATGATGATGATGATGATGATGATGATGATGATGATGATTGATGATGATGATGATGATGATGGAAGGAGAGGTTGCATCAACCCCCACCAGGAGAGGGAGAGAAGGTCATGTAAAGTGAGAAAGGAACAAAGGAAGAGAGAGAACGAGGAAGAGAATGGGAAGAGAGAGATGAATTTGACGACCAGCAGATCCTCTCGATATATGAAGGAACATATTCACACCGTATCTCTCTGCAATATAGAACAATTCCCTTTCTCTCTGCAGATATAAGAAATATTCCACACCTTTATCTGCAAGTGAATGGACATATCCGACGCTTATCATATCTGCAAGATTGATAAGAACATGTGTACTACCAGACACTTTTATCGCGATTAACATGAATTACCCACGTATATATCTGCGAGGAATAAGGAGGAAATGAATTCCCACTGATGCTCTGCAGAATGTAAAGAACAATATTCCCACCCTTTCTCTCTGCAATATTAAGACAGATCCACCGCAATAAGGAGCCCAGTAACCACACTGGGTATAGCAAAGAGTGACAAGGAGCAAAACAGCGGTATCAAAGGGAACAGGAGAACCACAGGTATTATAACCAAGAAGAAGTACAGGGGAGAGAAAAAGGAGGAAAACAAGGGAAGTGCAGAGAGGAAGGAAAGACGGCTAACAAATAGCACAGTTTGCACCTCATGACAATTTGAGGAGAATAAGAAAACTGGTATACAGAGAAATCAAGAAGAAGAAGGAAAATAAAAGCCGTCATAGTAACAAGGGAAGTATAAGGAACCAAAGGAAGACAAAGCACACAAGAGGAGTAGGAAGTGATTGAGCAGCATACGCAGGAGAATGTTGTAAGATGCTGAACTCAGGGATTTGAAAAATTACCCACGGTGTAAATGTAATCACAGATGTGGTGTATGGCTTACTTATAAAAGAGAATGGAAGGAGAACGTGAAGAAGTAAGAAGACAGTGCCATTATGCACTATATCATTAAGTGATAACGTGACTACTCTCTCAATCCATCTCTCCACATCCTAATATAAAAAACAGAAGACAGGGCAGCAATAAAGATATTCGATGTCGCTTACCACTTCAAACGAAAAGAGCGTAAGTTTCATAAGAGTACCCACCAATCTTGTAGCGGATAACAGACCAGAGTATTACACATATGTAGTCTCTCAAACCATTACACAAACCAGTGGAGGCGAACGCTGAGGGTAAAAGAAGCCTTAACTGGCATCCAATAAAGAATAAAGTAAGAACGCGAACGCAATTGTAAAGTTTAATGTAGAATGACAAGCACCAGGTAGTTAATATCATCTTATGAGATTCTGTAACGCTGAAATCGAAGTAACCTGGATGTGAACTGTGTGAAAGCTACACATTAAACAGGACCAGGTTTTCCATTACGAGTCTCCTACCATTAAACAGACCAGGTTTTCCCATACGAGTCTCCAACATTAAACAGACCAGGTTTCCCATAATCCGAGATCTCCTACCATTAACAGACGCAGGTTTCCAATGAGTTCTTACCTGAACATAGGTTTTCCATCTCGCGCTCCATTATACAACCAGGTTTCCCATAGCGAGGTCTGCCTACTTCATTTATCAGACCCAAGGTTTCCCATACGAGTCTCCTACATTGTAACAGAACCAGGTTTCAGCCATATGATCGTCCTACCATTAACCAAGGTACCAGTTTTCCCATATTGAGTCTCCTATACCATTAAACAGACCAAGGTTTTCCCATGAGTCTCCCTCTATTATACAGGACCAGGGTTTCGCCATACGAGCTCCTACGGCATGTATAACCGACCAGGTTTCCCATACGAGTCTCTCTACCATTTAAAGACGCAGGTTCGCCATGATGAGTCCTACTTAAAACCAGTTTGTATACACCACGACCTAGGTTTCGCCATTATGAGTCTGCCTACCATTAACAGACCGAGTTGTTTCCGCATATAGGTCTCAGCTACAAATTAAACAGACCAGGTTTCCCATATGAGTCTCCTACCATTAAACCAGACCAGGTTTCCCCATATCTGAGGTCTTCCTTACCATTAAATCAGACCAGGTGTTCCATCATGATGCGACATCTTACAGCACTGGTTCATAGTCTCCTACCATTAAACAGACCAGGTTTCCCTAATGAGTCTCCTCACCATTAAAACAGACCAGGTTTCCATGGTTAGTGTTGACGAAGGCAAAATTATATATTTAAGCACTTTAAAAAAAAAATGTTATCAAGGGTCCACTCCTTCAGTAAATTAAAAACATGATCTGTATAGCAAGCTGTAATTACTGGTATTGGCATAGACCGTATTACACCACACAGCACACAGCACCACACACACACACAACACACACACACACACAACACATCACGACACACACACACATCAACACAGCACAGCACACACACACACACACACAAAACACACACACAACACACACACCCACACACAACCTACACAAATAGTCGTTTGTGGTTGATTAAAGAGACTGTCATGAATGTATTACTAACCAGGGGGCACGGAACAAGCGACAGCATACCCATAAGTGACCTCTGCTCAATAATGACAGAATACAAAGGTAATGCTTGAGAGGTTAGATTAAATACGAATAACAGCACTATGATCAGAGGGGGGCTGTTCCACTGGAAAGTAAAAGAATACTTTAAATACGCACTTTGAATTATTCAACGCACTACTCACACATTGTTGTAAGCCTTGACAGCTGGCATCTCCAGCACACAGTACTTCCAGACCCCTTTCGACTTTATCCCACATTTTGCACCTTACGTATGCTTATTCTAAAATTGATTAAATAAAAATATTCGTACTCACATCTAACCAACTGCCGCATAATGAACCAAAGCAGGAACGAAACTGGTTTTTGTAAACGTAATTACATATAACAAAACGCAGAAATATCCTTTCTTTACATAACATACAGTACCACGTCAATGTTTGAACTCTAACTCCATTCAGGTTTTGTTCTTCACTTTTTACTATTTCCTACATTGTAGTAAGAATAGTGAAGAACAGTCCAACGATGAAATAACACATAAGGGTAATCATGCAGCACGAAAAAAGTGTTAAAAAATTCTTAAATATATTTATTTATTTGAGATTCTTCAAAGGTAGCTCACCTTTGCCTTGATGACAGCTTTGCACCACTCATTGGCATTCTCTCAACCAGCTTCAACTGGAAAGGCTTTTTCAACCCAGTCTTTGAAGGAGTTCTCCCACACTGGCTGCTTTACCTTCACTTCTGCAGTCGCAACCTCCATCGCCAATACCATTCACATTTGGCGCTTGAGGCTCGGTGTGATTGTGGAGGCCAGTGTCATCTGGATACATCACTCCCCTCACTGTCTTTCTTGGTCAAGATACCTACATCAGCCAGTGAGGTGTGTCTTTGGCTGCTCATATGTCCTGTTAACAAAACAAATATAGTGCACTAAGCACAAACCAGATGAGATGGCGTATCGCTGCAGACATGCTGGGGTAGCCATACTGTGTAAGTTGTGTCTAAAAATTTCTTTTAAAAAAAAATCTCTGACAGTGTCACCAGCAAAAGCACACCCCACACATCCACACCTCCTCCTCCATGCTTCAAGGTGGGAACCACACTATCGGACAATTCTAATAAATCACTGACAGGGTCACCGAGCAAAGCACCCCCACACCATCACACTCCTCCTCCATGCTTCACGTGAAACCACACATGCGGAGATCATTCTGTTCAACTACTCTGCGTCTCACAAACACACAGCGTCGGAACCAAAATCTCAAATTTGGACTCATCAGACCAAAGGACAGATTTCCACCAGTCTAATGTCCATCCCTTGTGTTTCTTGGCA
>NC_036852.1:743823-762626 GCF_002910315.2 Salvelinus sp. IW2-2015
AATACAATTATACGGCAGATGTACCTGTGGGGGGTTGTGTGTGTGTGTGTGTCTCTGTCAGTCTGTGTGTGTGTGTCTCTGTCTGTCTGTGTGTGTGTGTGTGTCTCTGTCTGTGTGTGTGTGTGTGTGTGTGTGTGTGTGTGTGTGTGTGGTGTGTGTGTGTGTGGTGTTGTGTGTGTGTGTGTGTGTGGTGTTGTGTGGTGTGTGTGTGTGTGTGTGTGTGTGTGTGTGTGTGTGTGTGGTGTGTGTGTATGTTTCACAGGAGTTCTGAGGCAATGAACTGCGGTTCTATTATGTGTGTGTATGCAGTGCTGCTCCATAGTCACAAGGCCAGCATAGAGGTCTTTATAGTAATGTATTATACCAACAGGGCTTTACGTTTACCAAACACCAGCTCTCTCTCTCTTTATATCCCACCAGCTCCCTTCTCTCTGTGTAAACATAAAACCTTAGGAAATCTTATTTACAGTGAAGTCTGACAGAGTCAGAGTGAACACATTAGACAGCAGCATGCCCCATGGAGAGATGGAGAAGGAGAGAGAGATTAATGGAGAGAGGGATGGAGGTGATGATGATGATGATTGATGATGATGATGATGATGATGATGATGATGATTGATGATGATGATGATGATGATGATGATGATGATGATGATGATGATGATGATGATGATGATGATGATGATTGGAAGGAGAGGTTGCATCAACCCCCACCAGGACGAGGAGAGAAGATCTTGCCAAAGCAAGTCTCTTCTTATTATTGGTGTCCTTTAGTAGTGGTTTCTTTGCAGCAATTCAACCATGAAGGCCTGATTCACACAGTCTCCTCTGGGACAGTTTATGTTGAGATGTGTCTGTTACTTGAGCTCTGGGAAGCATTTATTTGGAATGCAATTTCTGAGGCTGGTAACTCTAATGAACTTATCCTCTGCAGCAGAGGTAACTCTGGGTCTTCCATTCCTGTGATGGTCCTCATGTGAGCCAGTTTCATCATAGAGCTTGATGGTTTTTGCAACTGAACTTGAAGAAACTTTCAAAGTTCTTAAAATTCTCCGGCTTGACTGACCTTCATGTCTTAAAATAATGATGGACTGTCATTTCTCTTTGCTTATTTGAGCTGTTCTTGCCATAATATAGACTTGGCTTTTTAACAAATAGGGCTATCTTCTGTATACCACCCCTACCTTTTCACAACACAACTGATTTGCTCAAAGAAGGAAAGATATTACACTATTTAACTTTTACCAAGGCACACCTGTTAATTGAAAGGCATTCCAGGTGACTGGGGATGTTTTTCAGCGGCAGGGACTAGGACACTAATCAGGATCAAGGGAAAGATGAATGGAGCAAAGTACGGAGAGATCCTTGATGAAAACCTGCTCCAGAGCGCTCAGGACCTCAGAGTGCTTGAGAGGATCTGCAGAGAAGAATGGGAGAAACTCCCTAAACACAGGTGTGCCAAGCTTGTAGGGTCATACTCAAGCAGACTCTAGGCTGTAATCGCTGCCAAAAATCCTTCAACAAAGTACTGAGTAAAGGGTTTGGATACTTATGTAAATGTCATATTTCATATTTTTTTTAGACGTTTGCTAAAATTTCTAAAAAACATTTTTTGCTTTGTCATTATGGGGTGTTGTGTGTAGATTGATGAGACATTTATTTTTTAAATCCATTTTAGAATAAGGCTGTAACGTATCAAAATGTGAAAAAAGTCAAAGGGTTTGAATACTTTCTGAATGCACTGTATGCCTGTGTAGTGTGTAGCCCATATCTAGTTGTGGTGTGCTGTGATCTGCACATTATAATGACAATCAAAATCATACAATTGTGCCTTTAAAGCCAGACATTAATTAAGCTTAATCAAGGTTAGGTTAATTGTTTCTAACCTCCAACCACACAGACAGAAAGGGAAAGATGGGCCTACAGAAAACTAGTGTCAGCTCAGCTGTAACACAAATATTTATCTCCACATCTAGAGCTTGAAACATGTCTTCTTCCCAATCTAACATCTGATAAGTCAAAACTTGTTCGACAAAAATAGCCTGAGGGGAGTATTTTGGCCTAACTACGCGTCTGACAACTTGTTCGGTCTGGGGAGAAAAGACCAGCGCTGCTCAGCGCTTCCCTCTAGCAGTAGAAACGCGAACAGCGCCGTACGTATACCAAATATTACACAGAGAGGTTTGTCCTATGTTTCTGGGAAATTTCGTTAGTCTTTTTGTGATCATGTAGGCTCATTAAAAAATATATTTGCTATTAATAATGGCAATCCAGGAAACAACAGGATACACCCCAGCCTTCCTCGGTGTTAGGCTTTATAAAATACAATAGCACATGGTTAAATTAATCAATAGGTAGCGTAACATTACCTATTTGTTAAGTGTTCAACCTAATTCTAATAGGCCTAATCTAAACTCAGCAAAAAAGAAATGTCCTCTCACTGTCAACTGCATATATTTTCAGCAAACTTAACATGTGTAAATATTTGTATGAATATAACAAGATTCAACAACTGAGACATAAACTGAACAAGTTCCACAGACATGTGACTAACAGAAATGGAATAACGTGTCCCTGAACAATGGGGGGGGGTCAAAATCAAAAGTAACAGTCAGTATCTGGTGTGGCCACCAGCTGCATTAAGTACTGGAGTGCATCTCCTCCTCATGGACTGCACCAGATTTGCCCGTTCTTGCTGTGAGATGTTACCCCACTCTTGCACCAAGGCACCTGCAAGTTCCTGGACATTTCTGAGGGGAATGGCCCTAGCCCTCACGCTCCGATCCAATAGGTACCAGATGTGCTCAATGGGATTGAGATCCGGGCTCTTTGCTGGCCTTGGCAGAACACTGACATTCCTGTCTTGCAGGAAATCACTCTCAGAATGAGCAGTATGGCTGGTGGCATTGTCATGCTGGAGGGTCATGTCAGGATGAGCCTGCAGGAAGAGTACCACATAAGGGAGGAGGATGTCTTCCTTGTAACGCACAGCGTTGAGATTGCCTGCAATGACAACAAGCTCAGTCCGATGATGCTGTGACACACCGCCCCAGACCATGACAGACCCTCCACCTCCAAATCGATCCCGCTCCAGAGTACAGGCCTCGGTGTAACGCTCATTTCTTCGACAATAAACGCAAATCCAACCATCACCCCTGGTGAGACAAAACCGCGACTTGTCGGTGAAGAGCACTTTTTGCCAGTCCTGTCTGGTCCAGCGACGGTGGGTTTGTGCCCATAGGCGACGTTGTTGCCGGTGATGTCTGGTCAGGACCTGCCTTACAACAGGCCTACAAGCCCTCAGTCCAGCCTCTCTCAGCCTATTGCGGACAGTCTGAGCACTGATGGAGGGATTGTGCGTTCCTGGTGTAACTTGGCCAGTTGTTGTTGCCATCCTGCATCTGTCCCGCTGATGTGATATCCGGATGTACCGATCCTGTGCAGGTGTTGTTACACATGGTCTGCCACTGCGAGGACGATCAGCTGTCCATCCTGTCTCCCTGTATCGGTGTCTTAGGCGTCTCACAGTATTGAGCATTGCAATGTATTGCCCTGGCCACATCTGTAGTCCTCATGCCTCCTTGCAGCATGCCTAAGGCATGTTCACACAGATGAACAGGGATCCTGGGAATCTTTCTTTTGGTGTTTTTCAGAGTCAGTAGAAAGGCCTCTTTAGTGTCCTAAATTTTCATAACTGTGACCTTAATTGCCTACCATCTGTAAGCTGTTCGTGTCTTAACGACCGTTTCACAGGTGCATGTTCATTAATTGTTTATGGTTCATTGAACAAGCATGGGAAACAGTGTTTGAAACCCTTTACAATGAAGATCTGTGAAGTTATTTGGATTTTTACGAATTATCTTTGAAAGACAGGGTCCTGAAAAAGGGACATTTCTTTTTTTGCTGAGTTTATGTTAATGAATTAAAACATATTTTAAAAGAAAATGTTCTGCGTTTGCTCTCTGACACTTCTGTTTTCGTTTTATCATTTTGTTGACTTCTCATTTCTACTGGATGTGGACAATTGAATACTCTAACCGTACATTGCTATTTGCTAAGTGGTTTATGGCTGGTTTTACCATAAAACAATCTCTAGTGGGTTAGGTAAAACTTTATTTTACAGTCTCTTTTCAACTTGATAGACTACAAAGAAATTGCATTGTAATATGGTAATTACATAATTAGTTCCTATTATAATTTAGTTTTCTTTGGTTATTAAATAAAGCACCACCGTTCTTTAGACCCTTAAATATATTTCATTTAATTGTATATAAACTACAAGTTAATAAACTATAGTAGAACTAGACTACTTGTAGAATGCAAGTAATTCGTCCTGTTGCGTGTGTGTGTGTATGTGTGTGTGTGTGTGTGTGTGTGTGTGTGTTGTGTGTGTTGTGTGTGTGGTGTGTGTGTGTGTGTGTTGTGTTGTGTGTGTGTGTGTGTGTGTGTGTGTGTGTGTGTGGTGTGTGTGAGTGAGAGAGGGGAGAGAAGAGAGAGAGAGACTGGGAATGTGTTGTGTTGTGCATGAAAGAAGGTCGGGTTATTTCGCTGAGGATCTTGGGTACATAGCTGCAATAGTAATGCAGGCGAGAAGGACTTTAACACACATGCATCGCAACAACACAGCGAGCGAGAGAAACGGCGAACACATTGTTGCCGCTGGATTTTACTTTGTCTCTGCTGTACACACTGTAAATACGCTTAGTTTAGTTACATTGTTATTACATAATCGCTCTCTGTAACCTACCCCATTGATATGACCCGTCTGTTTTCGCTTGCTTGGGGAGAGAGGAGTACACAACAGGAATGAATTCTAGTTACGAGCTGTTCTGAATCTCGAGTCGGTTTCCGGGAATGGTAACGTTTGCAACCGCATTGGAAGAGGACATGGTTGAGGCGCAGCAGCAATTTCTCGCCTAATTGTAGTCGGCTCCGTCTGTTTTCAATGCTGATTTTATATCAATAGGGTCGGCCCGGGGTTATCAATTTGGCTCACCAACGGATATTTCACTGAGGATGGACGATGGTGGGGCTTTTGTCCCTTCCCCTGACTCCGCACATATGTCAAGAAAATACTCCCAGTCGAGGAAATTTTTGGACGAACGTGTGAATTTAAATCAAAAGAGAAGACGTGATAGTTTTTACACATTCAGAAGACGGGAGCACAAACGTTCGGGAGACACCTGGTTCGCATGTGAGGTGGAGGCTTCCGGTGTGACTGTGACCGGGTCGAAGAGTGTACTGTTATGTTTTTACCCAACCGAAAAGAGACCTGGTTATTCTCCCGGTTCTCCACCGGTTGGAGTTGTGGCTTACACGCGGACTGGACCGAGCTAAAGAATTGTGTTCCTGGAGTTCTAGATAAAAAGGAGACCAAGATGAAAAATGAAAGGTGAGATAAAATAGGCTAGTTGACTGGTTGTATCAGGCGTGTTGGGCTGGATCAAAAGCGTGCACAGCCTGTGTGTCTCCAACACTTGACAATTGTTGAAGATCATTAATAATCGGGTGGTATGAGCACGTCATTAGGGAGCATGCCTGGACGATTCTCTCTCACTCTGTGTGTGGACTTACTGTCTGTGTGTGGACTTACTGTAGCAGCAGATCCGGCGCAGTTTGTTTGACAGTGTTTTAATGACAGGCTGTCATATGAGTTTTTACCATATCCGAAGGGATAGATTTATAGGGTAACCTAGCTGTCAACTCCAATTAGCTATAAGACAATCATGCTGTCAAACTAAGCAGTATTAAAATAGTAGGTCTTGATCCTTCTTCAAAATTGTAGCATATCGAACACTGATGTATAGTTTTAGTGGTTTTGTAAAACGCATGAAACATGTTGAATATTGATTACTGTAAACCATTGAATCAACATTGGATCAGAAATGTTGCAACTACAGTTAGGCCTAAGTTGATGATTCTACTGAAAGAAAACGTTTATTTTGGAAAAGCAGATCTTAGCATGCAGACATGCATTGCTACATAGCTTACTCCTTTATCTTCGGGGATCACTGTGCAGGCAGACTGTTAGACAGATTGGCAGGGAAAACTACCATCACTTTAATTCAGAGAAGATTTGGCTCCTGCCCTTCTGTCTGTGTTTCGTCTGTCTGTCTGTGTGGACTTTTGTTGATGTAAGTGGACCCCTGCGGGGTTGACTCCACTCTAATCCGGGTGATTACTTCCGCTGGTTACACACATGCACTGTACTGCTGGTATTCCTGGCACAAGGCTCTGTGATGGTCAGAGGTGATGATGCGTCAAGCTACTCCGGAGGCTGGAGGGAAGGATGTTTTTATCTGCTCATCATCAGTTTCCTTACAACAGTTTACTTTGTGTGTGTGTCTTTGTGTCTCAACACAATTTTTTCTCTCCTCCTTTCTTTCGGCCATCCTTTCTCTTCCTCTTTTCTCCTCTGTTCTCATTCCCCCTCTCCATCTCTCTCGTCTTTCCCTCTCTCTCTCTCTCCCCCCTTCCGTCTCTCTCTTTCCTCCTCCTCTATCCCCTCTGTGAATGGTGTCATTTTCTAATCAACAGCCAGGCCATGCTTCCGCTTGGTGGCTTTATAGCTGTTTTGGTCTCATCGCGCTCTTCTCTCCTCTTTTCCCTCTCCATCCTCTCTCTCTCCCCTATTTCTCTCTCTATTGTCAGTGTGATTCTACATTAGGCTAAATGTCTTTTTTCATGGAAGATTTTTTACTTGAATTTCAAAATGTCTGTTTTACATAATGGACAACTGTTCTGTCCTAATGAATGGCTACCAAATGGGAGGAAGGTTAAAAGAGGAGCTGGAGCGGATGGGGGGGGGGGGGGGGGGGGGGTGATGAGGGGAAATGGAAAGCGAGTTTAGATGGATGCAAGTAGCAGTAGAAGAAGGATGGTAGTGTAAGAGAAGGGGGAGGGCAATAAGAAGATGGGGAACGAGGGGACAGATAGAAGGTATGAGAGCGAGAGAGCTTGGGAAATGGGTGTATGGAAGCTTTTTGAAGGGAAAAACGATAGGAGATAGAAGGATAGGTAAGCCTGAGTGTAAGGTCGTGAGAGTGTTTGTGTTCGGGTTGCTGTGGAGGGGGAAGGATTTCAATTAGCATGCCTCTGTCAATCTGCCCGTGATCACTCCTCTGTTATAAGCGTACCAAATAATGGATCACTGCATGGGATGAAACTGTGTGCGGAGTGGCGTGACTGACAGACAGGTCGTCGTGTTTGTAATCCAATCAGAATTTATCAGGGATTTAAATCATTGGGCTTCAAACATTCCCAAAGATGGTTTAATCCTTTATCCCTACAATCCCCAATCACACTTCCCACACCGGAATTCATCAGTTTTCCTATACCAGTCGTGTCTGCGTGTTTGTGGTGCACATGTGTGATTCCAGAAATGAACAATCTTTTTAAAAAATTAAGCATTCTACAGTTTGTCTCTCTTTCACTTCTTTCATCTTTCATCTCTCGTCTTCTCTCTCCTCTTCTTCCTCTTCTTTCTCTCCTCTCTCTTCTCTCTCTATCATCGTCTCGTCTCCTCTCCTCTCTTCCCTCTTCTTCTATCCCTCCTCTGTCTCCTCTCCTCTCGGTCCGCATACCATGGCTCTTCTTCTTCATTCCCCTCTCTCTCTCTCTTCTCTTCCTCTCTATCTCTCCTCTTCTCCTCTCTTCTCTCCTCTCTCTCCTCTATTTCCTAGAACGCAAGGCAAGCTTTTAGGCAGTTATATAGATTTGCAAAGACAGGTGACAAACACGCACGCATGCACACTCACACCACAAAATCTACAATGAGTGTACGCAACATAAAAAACACATGCTGCTTTACCATTGAATAGACAAGCTATGAGCCCTTATTTGACGTCACTTGTTAAATCCACTTCAATCAGTGATAGATGAAGGAGAGAGACGGGTTAAAAGAAGGGATTTTAAGCCTTGAGACAATTAGACATGGTTGTGTATGTGTGCCATTCAGAGGGTGAAATGGGCAAGACAAAATATTTAGTGCCTTTGAACGGGGTAATGGTAGTAGGTGCCAGGCCGCACCGTTTGTGTCAAGAACTGTAACGCTGCATGGGGTTTTCACACTTCAACACTGGTTTCTCCGTGTGGATGGGCAACGATATGGTTCACCACCATGAGGACATCCTCAGCCCAACTTGACACAACTGTGGGAAGCATTTGGATCAACATGGGCCAGCATCCCTGTGGAAATGTCTTCTCACCACCATTGAAGAGTCCAGGCCTGACAACATTTGAGGCTGTTTCTGAGGCAAAAGAGCGGTGCAACTAATATTAGGAAGTATGTTCCTAATGTTTTGTGTATACAGTGTAATCAAGAATAGTTGCAAACATGTGAAGAGAACTGGTAGGCTGGGAATGTGATCTGTCACTCTGCTGAAACGAGGGAAGAGAGATGAGTGGTGTTATGAGGAGCCAGAGATGGTGGGTAGAGGGAGAGAGATGGCGGGTAGCAGGGAGAGAGATGGCGGGGTAGAGGGAGAGAGATGGCGGGGGAGAGGGAGAGAGATGGCGGGGGAGAGGGAGATATGGCAGGGGCGAGAGGATGGGGAGCAGGAGAGAGATGGTTAGAGAGGGAGAGCCTGCACTGTGGAAATTGTCACAGTTTGCTTCATTCTCACTGTGTTTTTGGTGTCAGATAGGAACCAATCACTCACACCAAAAGAGCTGCCCAGGGGCTCCCAATGCAGATAGGTACTAACAAATCAACATAACCAGGTGTGTGTGTGTGAAAAAACACACAAACAAACAGTCTTGTATAACTAACCTTGTGGGGATACATAGTTCAGTCCCATTCAAAATCCTATTTTCCCTAACCTTGACCCCAAAATATAACCTTAAACCTAACCCTAGCTCCTAACCTTAAACCTAACCCTAGCTCCTAACCTTAAACCTAACCCTAGCTCCTAACCCTAAACCTAACCCTAGCTCCTTAAGCTAATTCTAACAATAATTTGAACCTTAACCCTAAACCCCCTAGAAATACCATTTGACCTTGTGGGGACAAACTGTTTGTTCGTTTGCTATTCTTGTGGGGACTTCTGGTTAAACACACACACACACTGTGAGGTGTGAGGTTTTCTCTGTGGTGTTATCTCACACAACAAGTTGACGATAGTGATGACAGGACTACTACTAGAGTTGAGCTCTAGTTCACAACCCACCAAAGGGATTGAAAGACATGTTACATACTGCGCCACTGGGCTCCATCTAGGCTTGTTCTACTCAACATATTTCGATCTGAACATTCCACAATGTTCTGCCATACTGAACGCAACCCTGCTCTTTCTCTCCTAAGGGATTTCTCAGCCCACAGAACACTTAGTCGTGCACTGACTGATTAGCAATTAGCCAACATTTCTATGGTTGTTAATAAGGGCCGCTAAGCTATGCTTGCAGTGGGAACATGATTACAGCCTATTAATTAGCCTAGCATTTAGCATAGCGTTAGCTGGGCAGCAGTGGAGGCTCCTCAGAGGAGGAAGGGGAGGACCATCCTCCTCAGTGAATTTCATAAAAAATAGTGAAAGCTTACAAAAGTTATCCTTTTTAGTTAATTATGCTAAATATATTCACGTCAGCAAATAATTGATTAAAACTCACTGTTTTGCAATGAAGGTCTACAGTAGCCTCAGCAGCACTCTGTTGGGTAGCACCGTGGTGTAGCCGGAGGACAGCTAGCTTCGGTCCTCCTCTGGGTACATTAACTTCCAGAGGACGTCCTCCAACCTACAGTATCAGAGCTCTTTCAGTAATAACTGACCCAGCTGTCCACCCAATCAAAGGATCAGATAATTCATCTACTACTGAAAGCATAAGCTACAGCTAGCTAGCACTGCAGTGCATAAAATGTGGTGAGTAGTTGAGTCAAAGAGAAAGAAAAGAGTTGAACAGAAAAGCAAGAGCGAAAGAGCTATATTTCTTAATATTTTTTTTATTTCACTTACTAAGCTAGCATTAAATGCAGGTAACTAGTTTAGCCTACTAAAACACCCAGCTCAAACAGAGAGTGATGCTATGTTAGCTAGCTGGCTATGGCTATCCAACACGAACTCTTTCAAGTCAATTATTCATTTATTGCCACCGGTGCCCGCCGGTGTAACTGCTTGCTGCTGACTGTACACTGTACTGCATGATTATAGTGGGTTTACTAGCACGTTAGTCCTAGTAACTATGTTGACTATGACATGACAGTGATGTATTTTGTATGCGGTTAGCGGTCATGATATGAAGGTTTGGCTTGGAAAGGTTTTTTTCGCCTGGTCACAGACACCTGATGTGTTGTGCACTGAAGTCCACAAGTGAAGGGAAAAGGTGAGAGGAGGAGAGCGTGTAAATAGATGCGAAAAGGAATTATATACAGTGACAGTCAAAAGTTTGGACACCTACTCATTCAAGGGTTTTTCTTTATTTGACTATTTTCTATATTATAGAATAATAGTGAAGACATCAAAACTCTGAAATCACACCAATGGAATCACGTACTAACCAAAAAAGTGTTAACTAAATAAAAATGCATTTTACATTATTCAAAGTAGTTACCGTTTGCCTTGATGTCAGCTTTGCAATGGAAAAAACATATTTAAAAAAATATATATATATATATTTTGTTGCTTTGCACACTCTTTGGCATTCTCTCAACCAGCTTCATGAGTCTCCTGGAATGCATTTCAGGTAACAGGTGTGCCTTGTTAATTTGTAGAATTTAATTCCTTCATGTGTTTAAGCCAATCAGTTGTGTTGTGACAAGGTAGGGGTGGTATACAGAAGATAGCCCAATTTGGTCAAAGACCAAGTCCATATTATGTCAAGAACAGCTCAAATAAGCAAAGATAAATTATGAAACTGGCTCTCATGAGAACCGCCACAGGAAAGGAAGACCCAGAGTTACCTCTGCTGCAGAGGATAAGTTCATTATAGTTAACTGCACCTCAGATTGCAGCCCAAATAAATGCCTCACAGAGTTCAAGTAACAGACACATCTCAACATCATCTGTTCAGAGGAGGATGCGTGAATCAGGCCTTCATGGTCGAATTGCTGCAAAGAAACTACTACTAAAGGACACTAAGAAGAAGAAGAAGAGACTTGTTTGGGCTAAGAAACACGAGCAATGGACATTAGACCGGTGAAAATCTGTCCTTTGGTCTGATAAATCCAAATTTGAGATTTTTGGTTCTGACCGCTGTGTCTTTGTGAGACGCAGAGTAGGTGAACGGATGATCTCCGCATGTGTGGTTCCCACCGTGAAGCATGGAGGAGTGGGTGTGATGGTGTGGGGGTGCTTTGCTGGTGACACTGTTAGTGATTTATTTAGAATTCAAGGCACACTTAACCAGCATGGCTACCACAGCATTCTGCAGCAATAGGCCATCTGATCTGGTTTGCTCTTAGTGGGACTATCATTTGTTTTTCAACAGGTCAATGACCCAACACACCTCCAGGCTGTGTAAGGGCTATTTGACCAAGAAGGACAGTGATGTAGCGCTGCATCAGATGACCTGGCCTCCACCATCACCTGACCACAACCCAATTTGAGATGGTTTGGGATGAGTTGGAACGCAGAGTGAAGGAAAAGCAGCCAACAAGTGCTCAGCATATGTAGGAACTCCTTCAAGACTGTTGGAAAAGCATTCCTCGTGAAGCTGTTTGAGACAATGCCAATAGTGTGCAAAGCTGTAATCAAGGCAAAGGGTGGTTACTTTGAAGAATCTCAAATATAAAATATATTTTCATTTGGTTAACACTTTTTTTGTTTTCTACATGATTCCATATGTGTTATTTCATCGTTTTGATGTCTTCACTTTTATTCTACAATGTAGAAAATATTAAAACTAATAAATGAGTAGGTTTATCCAAACTTTTGACAGGTACTGTATATACAACGAGCTGTTTGTATGTGGCTGGTATGAAAGTGAACTGTGTTTGCGTGTGATCAGGGGTGTATTCATTGCGCCGATTCTGTTGAAAAACGTTTCTTAAATGGAAGCAAATGGAATGAAATGGGGATAAACATACCTGAATTTGTCCAATAGAAGTTCTCGTTTTGCAACTGTTGGACTAATGATTACACTCTAGATCAGCTAGATGCAAGCAAGTGTGTGCAAGGAGTTATTGAATGTGTCACTGTCTGTCACCTTAATTACTCAAGATTCTCTCGAGCTGTGCACCTACATCGTGAACTGTCATTCATAGGCTAGGTTGTAGCAACCTCATGATGGGTACAGGGAAAATTTGAGAGTCATGTAGTAGGCTAAACCTATCGATGTTACATTGAACTGGGTGAAAGGAATATGAATGACAGTCATCCAATATGCTGTAATAGAAATAAGGCCATGTTCATAATAAAAATAATCATCCTCCCTCATCATAATTGGCACCGACCGCCGCTGCTGGCCAGTGACTGATTAGCAAGAAGAAGGCATTTATTTGGTGTGTGCGTGTGGCGGTTAGGGGAAGAATGTGAACAGAGCCCATGATCTGACAGCCATGCTAATTGAATTGTGGGAAGATGCAAATTCCAGACTGTGACACACACAGACGGACCTACTGAACTCCTCAAAAAGGATTCATTATTAAGACAATGTAGTCTCGCCCATCTCTCTCTCTCCCTCCTTCCCGCTCTCTCTCCTTCCCTCCTCTTTCACATCTCTCTCTATCTCTCTGTGAAGGGTGTTGTTTATTTTGTCATCCTGTTGTTATCTGTTCCCTGTGTGCCAGTTTCCTTCACAGAGGGGAAATTATGCTTCAGGCTCAGGAAGTGCTTAACCTCTCTGGTACAAGTGGGACACTAGCGTCCCACCTCGACAACAGCCAGTGAAATTGCAGGGTGCCAAATTCAAAACAACAGAAATCCCATAATTAAAATTCCTCAAACATACAAGTATTATACACCATTTTAAAGATAAACTTCTTGTAAATCCAACCACAGTGTCCGATTTCAAAAAGGCTTTACGGAGAAAGCACACTATGCGATTATGTTAGGTCAGCGCCTAGTCACAGAAAACCATACAGCCATTTTTCAGCCAAGGAGAGGGCTCACAAAAGTCAGAAATAGCGATTAAATTAATCACTAACCTTTGATGATCTTCATCAGATGGCACTCATAGGACTTCATGTTACACAATACATGTATGTTTTGTTCGATAAAGTTCATATTTATATCCAAAAATCTGTTTACATTGGCACGTTATCTTCAAAAATGCATTGTCTCAAACAAACATCTGGTGAAAGTGCAGAGAGCCACATCAAATTACAGAAATACTCATCATAAACATTGATCTAAGATACAAGTGTTTAACATACATTTAAAGATAAACTTCTCCTTAATGCAACCGCTGTGTCAGATTTCAAAAAGGCTTTACAGCGAAAGCACTCGACGCGATTATGTTATGTCTGCGCCTAGCCACAAAAACCATACAACCATTTTCCAGCCAAGGAGAGGGCTCACAAAAGTCAGAAATAGCATTAAAATGAATCACTTACCTTTGATGATCTTCATCTGGTGGCACTCCCAGGTCTCCATGTTAGACAATAAATGTTCGTTTTGTTCGATAATGTCCCTCTTTATGTAAAGAAAACTCAATTTTGTTGGTGCTTTTAGTTCAGAAATCCAAAGGCACAATGTGCGCTCTCAACATCAAGACGAAAAGTCAAAAAATTACAATAAAAGTAAGTAGAAACATGTCAAACGATGTTTAAAATCAATCCTCAGGTTGTTTTTGTCATAAATAATCAATAATATTTCAACCAGACAAAAGCTTTGTCAATAGAAAAGGAGAAACAAGAAATGCGTGCTCCCGATCACGCGCAGGACTCATGGCTGGAAATTTCCACTGGCCTCTCATTGAAAGTGCTGTATCTCCCTAATTTTTCAGAGTAAAAGCCTGAAACAATGCCTAAAGACTGGCCACATGTAGAGGATGCCATAGATATTGTGAACTGGGTCCCAAGGCTTTGTATGGTGGATAGGCTTTCAATGGAAAAACAGATAGTACTTCAAAATAATAGTACTTCCTGGTTGGATTTTCCTCAGGTTTTCGCCTGCCATATCAGTTCTGTTATACTCACAGACATTATTTTAACAGTTTTGGAAACTTTATAGTGTTTATATGCATATCCTAGCTTCTGGGCCTAAGTAGCAGGCAGTTTAATTTGGGCACGCTTTTCATCCAAAATTCCGAATGCTGCCCCCTACCCTAGTGAAGTTATCTCCAAATGATTTTGAGATAGATACACTATATACACAAAAGTATTGGACACCCCTTCAAATGAGTAGATTTGGCTATTACAGCCACACCCATTGCTGACAGGTGTATAAAATCAAGCACACCACCATGCAATCTCCATAGACAAACATTGGCAGTAGAATGGCCTTTGTTTTGACCTATTAACTAGGCAAGTCATTTAAGAACAAATTCTTATTGACAATAACAGCCAAACCCGGACAACGCTGGGCCAATTGTGCGCCACCCTATGGGATTCCCAATCAAGGCCGGATATGATGCAGCCTGGATTCAAACCAGGTACTGCAGTGACACCTCTTGCACTGAGATGCAGTGTCTTAGACCACTGCGCCACTCGGGAGCCTTACTGAAGACCTCAATGACTTTAAATGTGGCACAGGCATAGGATGCCACCTTTCCAACAAGTCAGTTCATCAAATTCCTGCCCTACTAGAACTGTCCCGGTCAACTGTAAGTGTTGGTATTGTGAAGTGGAAATGTCTAGGAGCAACAATGGCTCAGCCGCAAAGTGGTAGGCCACACAATCTCACAGAACGGGACCGCTGAAGCGTGTAGCGCGTAAAAATCGTGGGTCCCCGCAGCAATGTTCCAACATCTAGTGGAAAGCCTTTCCAGAAGAGTGGAGGCTGTTATAGCAGCAAAGGGGGGACCAACTCCATATTAATGCCCATGATTTTGGAATGAGATTGTTCGATGAGCAGATGTCCAATACTTTTGGTCATGTAGTGTATATACACACACACACACCTAGCTCTGCATCACAGAGCACTGGAGATTTTCATCATGGGTAGGAGAAGCAAGGAAGGACACTGAATGTGGGTACGTGTGTGTGCATGCATGCATGTCTGTGTGTTTCCCCCATCCTCTCTCTCTCGCTTCACTGCTTCTATTCTGACTCTTGACTTCAAGACACACACCAGACACACACAAGCTCCATTCACCAGTCACTCATACACTGACACAGCCTATTCAGACTAGGCTAAAAGAGGGGGGGGAGAGTAGGGGAGTGTATGACAAGAGTTGGGGAGTGTATGAAAAGAGAGGGGGGAAGACGGGGGAGTGTATGAAAAGAGAGGGGGGGAAGACGGGGAGTGTATGAAAGAGAGGGGGGGAGACAGGGGTTGAGTGTATGAAAAAGAGAGGGGGAAGACAGGGGAGTGTATGAAAAGAGAGGGGGGAAGACGGAGGAGTGTATGAAAAGAGAGAGGGGGAAGACAGGGTTGAGTGTATGAAAAGAGAGAGGGGGAAACAGGGGGAGTGTTGAAAGAGAGGGGGGGGAGACAGGGTTGAGTGTATGAAAAGAGAGAGGGGGAAGACAGGGGGAGTGTATAAAAAGAGAGAGGGGGGAAGACGGAGGAGTGTATAAAAAAGAGAGGGGGGAAGACGGAGGAGTGGTATGAAAAGAGAGAGGGGGGAAGACGGAGGAGTGTATGAAAAGAGAAGAGGGGGAAGACGGAGGAGTGTATGAAAGAGAGAGGGGGGAAGACAGGGTTGAGTGTATGAAAAGAGAGAGGGGGAAGACAGGGGGAGTGTATGAAAGAGAGGGGAAGACGGAGGAGTGTATGAAAAGAGAGAGGGGGGAAGACAGGGTTGAGTGTATGAAAAAGAGGAGGGGGAAGAACAGGGGGAGTGTATGAAAAGAGAGGGGGGGAGACAGGGTTGAGTGTATGAAAAGAGAGAGGGGGAAGCCAGGGGGAGTGTATGAAAAGAGAGAGGGGGGAAGACAGAGGAGTGTATGAAAAGAGAGGGGGGGAGACAGGGTTGAGTGTATGAAAAGAGAGAGGGGGGAAGACGGGGAGTGTATGAAAAGAGAGAGGGGGGAAGACGGAGGAGTGTATGAAAAGAGAGGGGGGGAGACAGGGTTGAGTGTATGAAAAGAGAGAGGGGGGAAAGACGGAGGAGTGTATGAAAAGAGAGGGGGGGAGACAGGGTTGAGTGTATGAAAAGAGAGAGGGGGAAGACAGGGGGAGTGTATGAAAAGAGAGGGGGGGAGACAGGGTTAGTGTATGAAAGAGAGAGGGGGGAGACGGAGGAGTGTATAAAAGAGAGGGGGGGAGACAGGGTTGAGTGTATGAAAAGAGAGAGGGGGAAGACGGAGGAGTGTATAAAGAGAGGGGGGGGAGACAGGTTGAGTGTAGAAAGAGAGAGGGGGAAGACAGGGGAGTGTATGAAAAAGAGAGGGGGGAAAGAACGGAGGAGTGTATGAAAGAGAGAGGGGGGAAGACAGGGGGAGTGTATGAAAAGGAGAGAGGGGGGAGACGGGGAGTGTATGAAAGAGAGAGGGGGAAGACGGAGGAGTGTATAAAAAGAGCAGAGGGGGAAGACAGGGGAGTGTATGAAAAGAGAGAGGGGAGAAGACAGGGGGGTGTGAAAAGAGAGAGGGGAAGACAGGGGAGTGTATGAAAAGAGAGAGGGGGGAAAGACGGAGGAGTGTATGAAAGAGAGGGGGAAGACGGAGGAGTGTATGAAAAGAGAGAGGGGGAAGACGGAGGAGTGTATAAAAGAGGGGGGGGAGACAGGGTTGAGTGTATGAAAGAGAAAAGGGGGAAGACAGAGGAGTGGTATAAAAACGAGAGAGGGGGAAGACGGGAGTGTATAAAGAAGAGAGGGGGGAAGACGGAGGAGTGTATGAAAAGAGAGAGGGGGAAACGAGGAGATGTTAAAAAGGAGGGGGGAGACGGGTTGAGTGTATGAAAAGAGAGAGGGGGAGACAGAGGAGTGTATAAAAAGAGAGAGGGGGAAGACGGAGGAGTGTATAAAAAGAGAGAGGGGGGAAGACGGAGGAGTGTATATAAAGAAGAGGAGGGGGGAAGACGGAGGAGTGTATAAAAAGAGAGAGGGGGGAAGACAGAGGAGTGTTGAAAAGAGAGAGGGGGAAGACGGAGGAGTGTATGAAAAGAGAGAGGGGGGAAGACAGAGGAGTGTAAATAAAAAGAGAGGGGGGGAGACAGGGGGAGTGTTAAAAGAGAGAGGGGGAAGACAGGGTTGAGTGTATGAAAAAGGGGGGGAAGACGGAGGAGTGTATAAAAGAGAAGAGGGGGAAGACAGAGGAGTGTAATAAAAAGAGAGGGGGGGAGACAGGGGGAGTGTATAAAAAGAGAGAGGGGGAAGACAGGGTTGAGTGTATGAAAAGAGAGGGGGGGAAGACGGAGGAGTGTATAAAAGAAGAGAGGGGGAAGATGGGGGAGTTAATGAAAAGAGAGAGGGGGAAGACAGGGGAGTGTATGAAAAGAGAGGGGGAAGACGGAGGAGTGTATAAAAAGAGAGAGGGGGAAGATGGGGGGAGTTTATGAAAAGAGAGAGGGGGAAGACAGGGTGAGTGTATGAAAAGAGGAGGGGGGAAGACGGAGGAGTGTATAAAAAGAGAGAGGGGGAGAGACAGGGTTGAGTGTATGAAAGAGAGGGGGGGAAGACGGAGAGTGTATAAAAAGAGAGAGGGGGAAGATGGGGGGAGTTTATGAAAAGAGAGAGGGGGAAGACAGGGGGAGTGTATGAAAAGAGGGGGGGGGAAGACAGGGGGAGTGTATGAAAAGAGAGAGGGGGAGTGTATGAAAAGAGAGCGAGGAGAAGAAGAAAAGTGAATGCACAAGAGAGAAGATCCGCTTCTTTACCGCAGGGGACCTCTGAGTCACAAAGCAGAGCTGATAAACACACACACACACACACTCAACCACACACAATGTAGTCTGAACCTATCCCCGTGCGTGTACACTCACTCACACACACACGTGCCCGTACCTGATGATTTGGCACATGGTCATAATGTTTGTGCTTGTCAAACACTCACACCCACTAACTAATGATCTCCTCCACACCCACCCCCGTCTGTTCTTCTCTCCTTCTTTCTCTACTCTCTCTTTCTTTTCTCCTCATCAGATGACACAAAGTGCTGTCTCGATAATCCCTCGCCCCACCTGGAGGGTGTGTGTGTGTGTGTGGACTCCTGCTGAGTAGCAAAACCCAGTGACCTGAAAAATAGCAGCTTCCCAGCCATCACAGACAAGGGGGGTGGGGGGGAAAGATGGAGAGAAGAAGGCAGAGAGAGCAAGGAAGAGGAGAAAGGCAGAGAGAGAGAGATGCTACATTAGAATCAGTCTCTCCTCTCTTCTCCATAACATCTGAGTCTTTTAACAATCCGCACTTTCTGAGACCCACACACACACACATACACACACAGAGACTCTATAATTAAAAAGGCTGGCAGTTTTTGACTAGTATGATGTTTTTGTGTACGTGAGTCATACGAAAATGTGTGTGTGATTGAAGTGGTGATGTCACTGTGTTGTGTTTGGTCTTTCACATGGCCCGTTGTCTCCTCCCTGTCATGAGCTCTTTGGTATCTCCTTCATTCCTTTGTTTTTCTCCTTCACACTATTTGTTTCATGTAAATGTCAGTCAACAGTGCCTGAAGAGAGCTTTCTGAACTCAGTCACCCACAATGCCTTTTGCCTATAGTTCAGTTTAGAGTGTGTGTGTGTTTTTATAAATAATTGTTTATTTTGTGTTTGTTTGTCTATGGCTGTGTCTGTTTGATTTGACCTGTTCTCATTAATAAG
>NC_036852.1:766028-771872 GCF_002910315.2 Salvelinus sp. IW2-2015
CATTATTTTAGTCTAATCTCAGGACATTGGAGTGTATGAAATATTTGACATTAAAAATCCTATTTTCCCTAACGCTAACCCTATCTTAACCCCCAAACCTGACCTTAAGCTTAAAATAGCATTTTGAACAAATCCAGGACTGAAAAAGTCCTGACTTTTCAAAACAGTTCTTGTTTCATTATCTTATCAGGAATTCAGGTGAATTAAGGACATTGGGATCATGATAGGAAAACAAACAAACTCCTCAGAGCAGAAATACAGATGCTGAGGGAAAAGAGATGAGAGAGAGATCCCCAATCCCTCATCTTATGCTCCTCTGGTCCTAAGACCCAGACTTACCATCTTTGTGTGTGTGTGTATGTGTGTGAAGCTCTCCAGACCCGACAGCCCCAGGAACAGAATTCCACTAATGAGGGAGGAATCAGAGAGAATCCAAGGAATCTTAAACAAATCCCATATAAGACCCTGGGTGTGTGTGGGTGTAAACCTCCCACACTGAGTCAAGGCCTGCAGTCTCAACTAGCCTTCTACTATACTGTGTGTGTGTGTGTGGAGACGTTAAACATTAACGCAGCAGAATACTCAGACTTCAGACCCGCCGGCAGATCCCCATCTCCCCTACACTGTGTCTGTCTGTCTGTCTAAAGAGCGTTTATCAGTTCTGCCCTTTGGAGTGTGTGCTGTGGGTTACTGATTAATGTTTGATAAGAAAGAGATAGGAAGGAAGGAGAGAGAGAGAGAGAGAGAGAGAGAGAGAGAGAGAGAGAGAGAGAGAGAGAGAGAGAGGAGAGAGAGAGAGAGAGGAGGAAGAGAGAGAGAGAGAGAAGAGGAGAGAGAGGAGAGAGGAGAGAGAGAGAGAGAGAGAGAGATAGAGAGAGAGAGAAGAGAGATGAGAGAGAGAGAGAGGAGAGAGAGAAGAAGAGAGAGAGAGAGAGGAAGAGAAGAGAGGAGGAGGAGATGAGAGAGAGGAGAGAGAGAGGAGGGACGAGACGCAAGAAGAGAAAAGGAAGCGAGACACTGGGTGTCTTGTTGGGCATGGCATTCTATAATGATAGATTTACACTTATTGTCATTGATGCAGCACAATATGTCTCCTGGAGCACACGAGTCTGGCAAGGGAGACGATCAGACAAGTCGTTTTCTTGACAGGCTCAACTTGAGAGTTTCTCTCCATACAGATGTTGTATAACTGTCTAGACCTTAGGTCAGCCAATAACAGGAGGTGAAGAACCGTAGTAGTTGGCCAACGTCCCCCGTCTGTTCTCTGTTCACTCTTCTAGAGGGCAACGTGTCTCACTTGGAACCGTGACTGTCACCACACTCTGTCTACGCGGGGGGGAAGATTGCAGAGCGACACAGGGGGAACGATTAAAACGCGACACAGAGAAGGAATTGAAATCTACCAAGTGGTCCTACTACTATCTTACAGTTGATCAGTGGTCATTGCGCAACGCACACACCTCCACTTGGGGAATGCTATGCTAGCGTCAGCTATCATCTTGGGATGCGTATGCTAGCGTCAGCTATCATCTTGGGAATGCTATGCTGACGTCAGCTATCATCTGTGGGGAATGCTATGCTAGTCAGCTATCATCTTGGGGAATGCTTGCTAGCGTCAGCTATCATCTTTGGGGAATGCTATGCTAGCGTTAGCGTATCATCTTGGGGAATGCTATGCTAGGCGCAGCTTATCATCTTGGGGAATGCTACTAGCGTCAGCTATCATCTTGGGGAATGCTATGCTAGCGTCAGATATCATTCTGGGGAATGTGATTCCGGTTGCAGTGGATACAACGTTGTCCCAGAGCAGCAGAATGATGATGTCACACAAACCAGTCCTTATTGTTTGATGTGGCCAGCTGTCACCAAGCTCTCATACCTTCCCTCCTCCCCCTCCCTCCTACTCCTCTCTGTATGTGGGCACACATTCTAGAGACGCTTTCTGTCTAGGCATGAGGCATCCAAAGGCTTCAACCTGCCTTACCTATACGGAGGTCAGGAATGACAACAAGTGCCAGGAGAGAGAGAGTATAGACAAAAGATATTGATGCAATGGTTTCAAAACTCGGATGCCATATGTCCACACTATCGTTTCTTGCACTTTCAATATGGAAGCCACATAGAGCCTGCAGAGTAACCATTTGAGTGTGTGTACGTTTAATTAAAGGATGATATTTTTTATTGCCCAACTGCACACAAGGGGCCAACCGAAACTTAGACATCCGCGTTGTGACCCAACCCCTCTAAAACGGGAGTACGAGGGGCTGCCACAGTGGACGTCCGGGGAGCTGTTGTTGTCCGGGGTTAACTGCCTTCCTTAAGGAAGAACGACAGATTTTTCACTTTGGGTCGTTGTGGGGATTTGAACTGGCAACCTTCTGGGTTCTGGCCAACGTGTACAATAGGCCAGCGCTGTGTTGAATTCTAGATGTGTGTCTATTGTCAGAGCCTTCTGTGATCATCAGTCCACACACAAAGGGTTACCCTCGTTGTGGCGATTACATCTCAACTGGGGGTGATGAAACATTCCTCTCCTAGTGACTTTCTCTTCTTCTATCTTCCACTCTTCCCCATTCTCTTGCTTCTCCCTCTTCCCTTCCCTCCCCACCCCCCCCATCTGTCTCTCCTTCCTCCTCCCTCTCTCTCTCCCTCCCAGTGTTCTGATGAGTGCAGTATTGGGGACTGTAGTTGTGTCTGTAGTACGGCTTGTCATTCTGGTTAGCTGTGTATAGGCATGATGAGGCGCCCCTGGGCTTATATCAACAACAACTGACTGACTAAAACAAATTGTGAGACACGACACACCTCTCACCCTCTCTCGATGCACACACACGTGACATTTAACATGCACAAGTCAGGACACAGGCTTATTAATGAGAACAGGTCAAATCAAACAGACACAGCTAGACAAACAAACACAAAAAAACAATTATTTATAAAACACACACCACACACACACACACACACACAACCCTCAACCGAACTATAGAAAAAGGCATTGTGGGTGACCCGAGTTTAGAAAGCTCTCCTCAGGCACTGTTGACTGACATTTACATGAAACAATAGTGTGAAGGAGAAAACACAGGAATGAAGGAGAGGCAAAAGAGCTCATGACAGGCAACACATAACACAGTGACATCACACATGAATCACACACACCACATTTTCATATGACTTCACGGAGCACAAAACATCATACTATGTTAGTTCAAGAAATTCCAGCCTTTTTCATTACAGAGTTTGTGTGTGTGTGTGTGATGTGCGTGTGTGTGTGTGGTTGTGTGTGGGTCTCAGAAAGTGCTGACTGGTTAAAAGAGTCAGATGTTATGGAGAAGGAGAGGAGAGAGACTGATTCCTAATGTAGCATCCCTCTCTGCTCTTCTCTCCTTCTCCAGATAGATCTTTTGTCTGTCATGGCTGGGAAGCTGCTTTTTCAGGTACTGGTATTGCTACAGCTCAGCAAGGATCCACACACACACACACCACCATTCACACCACAACACACACACACACACACACAACACACACACACACCCACACCACACCACACACACCACCACACACACACACATTCACACACACACACACACACCACACACATCACTTGAGACAGCGCACACGACACAGCACTAACCCAACTCCAGGTGGGACAGGACTTATCGGAACAGCCTTTGGTGTCATTCTGCATGATGGAGAAAAGAAAAGAAGAAGTAGATAAAGAGCGAGAGAAGCGGAGAGGAGAACAGACGGAGGTGGGTGTGAGGAGATCATTAGTTAGTGGGGGTGAGTGTTGAGAAGCACAACATTACACCATGTGCCAATCATCCAGGTACGCGGCACGTGTGTGTGGTGTACGCGTATGGGGGGTAGGTTCAGCTACAATTGTGTTGTGAGTGAGTGTGAGTGTTGTTTATCAACTTCTGCTTTGTGACTCAGAAGGTCCCCTGTGTTGTCCAAGAAGCAGATCTTTCTCTCTTCTGCACCACATTCTTTTTCTTCTCCTTGCTTCTCTTTTCATACCTCCCCTGTCTTCCCCTTCTCTTTTCAATGCGCTCCCTGTCTCAGTCTCTCTCTTTTCGTGTGTGTGTGTGTGTGTGTGTGTGTGTGTGTGTGTGTGTGTGTGTGTGTGTGTGTGTGTGTGTGTGTCGATTGGCCATGGTGATCAGACAATCACGGAGCATTGCCAAGACGACAGCTGGGCTGGCTCGGAATTCCGGTGCATCTGATCTGGGATTGGGATCGCAGGGGAGCGTCTGCCTAGGATATACACACACACACACACACACACAGAGGAGGGCATCGCAGGGGAGCATCTGTCTGGATCAGGGGAGGGATGAGAGGAGAGGTGAAGGGTTGATTAGGGGGGTGAGATGTCACAGGGATTAAAGGGGGAGGATGGAGAGATGCAGCCTCGAGTCTGAGCAGAGAGAATCAACATGTCATCAATGAACGATAACACAAAGACACTCAGCCAATCTCTTTCTCTCTCCTCTTCCCTCCCTTTTTCTCATTCCTCTTCTTTTTTGATAGCATCATAGGGAGAGGAGGAATAGAAAGCGATAGACAGGGGGGGGGGGAAGACATTAGCTCAGGGGAACTGAAATTACCTCTAGCAGTGTTCAGATCTATAAAGTAAAGTCGGGGTTTAAACACCGACAGAAAGCCTGAACATGCAACTGTCTTCCTTTACAATGTAAAGCCACAGTCTGAGTTCTCCAGTTATTTCAATAAATGAAGTTTATCCTTCGATTTGATGCTGGCCTGCTTACAGAGTGTGGGTTTAATGAGCAGATGCACATTTTCACTTCATATTATCTTTTAGTTTTCTCTCTCTCTATTTCCTCTCTCTCTCTTTCTGAGCTGTAGCCATAAGCATGTCCGTCACACTGGCCTTAATCTCTGAGTTCGCAGCTGCCATCGGCGGGTGTGTGTGTGCGTGCGTGCGTGCGTGCGTGCGTGCGTGCGTGCGTGCGCATACATATGTGCTGGGACAAATCTGACAAATCTGACCAATTCAGTGATTATGTTGGTCACCTTTGTGTGTGTGTACGTGTTCTTATGCGTATGCACGTCTGTGTGACGCCTGGAGCTCAAGTTACACTCCCAGACAAAAGGCCTCTTTCACCCTGCCCTTTATGTGAGGAAACACACACACCGCCCTGTACAAGACTGTTGCCCCTGTTGCGCAATATTTCATTATACCCCCCTTTCCTCTCCTGTCTTTCCCTTTTCCCTAGGAATCTGTGGTTTCCCCCTCCCTCTACACAGACTCTCACACTCCCCCAGGCGTGGCTCATTAGCCCCTTCTTTAAACAGGTGGGCCATGTTTGGCAGAGACCCCCGACACAAACACGCTCACATCACTCATCCTTCCCCTCCCTCTCCCTCTCCCCAGGGAAAACCCTCAGTCCCCTGACCGAATCTCTTATCCAGCCCCAGGCTTCTCTCCGGGCCCAGGAAGCACTAGGCCGGATGGCTGTTGACTCGTCTGTCTGTCTGTAACAAGCAGATATGCATAGTGTATAGATGGTATTTATGCCTGTAGGGCTCTTCTCTCTTTCTGCCACTCTCTTTGTCTCTTCTTTGTTTGGACTAGACTTGACTATTACCTCTTGAGGTTATTTCGGTAATAAGGTTAGGTGGGTGCTGGCGAGGGGGAAGACAGACTGTCTTATCGGATTGGTTTAGGGGATCATCCCCTTGTTAAGTAAGTATGTAGTATCTTATAGAACAGTGTTTAAACACACTCACCATGCCTACCTTTTCCATGCCACGGACAGACTAGTGATAATACTAAGAAAGGAAGGAAGGAAGGAAGGAAGGAAGGAAGGAAGGAAGGAAGGA
>NC_036852.1:776182-784993 GCF_002910315.2 Salvelinus sp. IW2-2015
TGTGTGTGTGTGTGTGTGTTGCCATTTGGAATATGTTATCACACCAGGATACTGTGCTGTTTTCAGAGTTTTCCACCATATTGGCTGTACTTGGTTGGTAAATTGTTGAACAAAGTTGAACAGACAATTCCACACCATACACAGATGTTTGCATCAGGAGTGGACTGTAAGCTGACATTCTCTCTCCCTCCCTCTCTGTACTCCAGGTGCAGCGCATCGAGGAGCTGAATGAGCTGGACATGGCGCTGTATGATTACGCCAGAGACCTGTTCCAGCAGAGATACCAGTACACCAGGCAGCAGGAACGACGGCTACAACGACTCAGGACCCACAACCAGAACCACAACGGTCAGGGGTTAGGGGTCGAGGGTCAAGGCCTGGGAGTGGGCCTGTGGCCTTCTAGATCCAAACTAACCTCTGGACCAGGGGAGGGAGAAGTGGACCCAGAAGAAGGGGGGAGAACAGAGGAGCTGGGAGGGAGGATACCGACGGAAGACTATATGAACCAGATAATTAATCGTTGGTAACGCACACACACTCATCGGAGGTTAGAGGTCAGGAGTGAAAGTGTATAGGGTAGTTATGGAAACTGAAGTAGAGGAATGGATTGAATGTCGCTGACAACCGACTTTCATCGTTCCCTCTCTCTCGCTCTCCCTTGCCTCCTCTCTCCCTCTTTGTCTCTCTGGTACCCCACGTAAAGTGCACGGTGAAAAAAACTATAGTGGGGAAACTCCCAGAAATCCCTTGCAAAGGACCTCTTTACTTCCTGGATGTATAGCTCCAATCCGAGAGCCGAGCTTTGAACCATTGGACAGAAAGTTTTCCATTGGCTGAGCTGAACCAAGAAAATGAAAATGTAATATTTACAGAAAAAAAGAATACGTAAAGCAAGAGTTGGACAATGTATAAAAAGCTTTTTGCTTGGAAATCAGCCACCATTTCAGACATGAAAATTGGGCCGGCAGGTAGCCTAATGGTTACTAGTGTTGGACTAGTAACCAATTGGTTACAAGATCGAATCCCTGAGCTGACAAGGTAAAAATCTGTCGTTCTGCCCCTGAACAAGGCAGTTAACCCACTGTTCCTAGGCCGTCATTGAAAATAAGAATTTGTTCTTAACTGACTTGCCTAGTTAAATCAAGGTAAAATAAATAAATGAACATGTGTCTTAATGACGCAATTCTCATTTTAGAACTACTATGTTTATTATTATATCGTTTTTATGTGTTTTTTTAAAAGTAGCATTGTAATGACAATGAGACCAATGTTACTGCCTAAAGAAACAAGTGATTATTTTATTTGTATGTTTTTTAAAGGAAATGTAACCGATAGATGGACGTACCGTGGACCATAGCCATTATTTCAACATTATGGGGACATTATGCATATATGTGTGTAGACAACTGGGTAACAATCCATCCAAATGACATCCTATTCCCTTTGTGGGGCACTACTTCCATTCCAACACCCTATTATTCCGTGTGTAGTGCGCTACTTCTGACACCCTATTCCCTATACAGTGCACTACATTTTATCAGAGCCCTATGTGGCCCTATAAGGAATAGGGAGTGGTTTGAGACGTGGCCATGGACGTGATGAATGTTAGAGCTGATCTGATGCAGTGTAAATGGAACTGAGCCAAACCCTACTTCTGATTGGTAGTTAGTGCCTCTCAGGACAGGCATGATGACTATTAGACCTGATATTTCAGGCTCACACAACTTTTCTGACTACTTTTCCACTGTGTTTCTGTGTGTGTCTGTCTGTGTGCACATACACATGTAAATAGTGTAAATAGTGTGTATGCACTTGTAAATATCCTGTGTGATTGTGTGTGAGATAGAGAGAATTGCAGTAGCATTGCTGTGTGATTGACTTGCTATATGACCGATCTCTTGCCATCGTGTTAGAGGGCTGAATGGGAACCCTTTTCATTTATTCTTAACATGGAGGGAGAGACACACGCACACAGAGACAAATGCTTGAGGTAGACGTTTCCTTTAACCGTAGGTCACCTTGATATCTGACTCTGTATCACTCCCACTCCCATGTCCAAAATAACACACACACATTATTATGTCAACTACAGCACTACTCAGCGATGGTAACGCTTTTGGAGTCCCTCAAACTGAAATTATACCAGGTCATACTGCTATAAACTTTCTTTACAATCTTATCGCTTACACTAGTGTCTTAAATATTTCTGTTGAATGAAATTGAATATTTTCCATCACAAACGTTTACTTCCTGTGTGTCTCAACTTGTTCTTTGAATGTTCTGCCGATGGTGTCCCGTTCCCACTATCAGTGTCATTCAGGAAATTATCTTATGATTGCAATAACGGATCATCAAACCACTCATTAAAATATTCAATTTTTTAAAACTGTTCCTTGTTTCTGTGTTATTTCCAACATTGGTGCACTCATATACTGTATATGTTATACTTTCTCTCTCTAGTTCTTTTTCTCACACACACACACACACACACACACACACACACACAGTGTAAAACTGCAGAACCTTGACCTCATAAAACAGCCTGTTCCCTCTTAATAACAGCCTTGGTCCTGTCAACACTGATCTACTGTCTAATTCAATCTACACACATGTGAACACACACCTCCATCCAAGGCCAGCCGGAACAGCCTGTGGCTTGAGTGGAGGGGAGTAAATTACACTTCATGTCCTTGGTGGATTGAGGAGAGGAGGAGTGGGTGGGGTAGAAGGAGCCAGGATGAGGCAGAGAGGGTAAGGGATCAAGTAGAGTCAGGTCATTAGAGGTGAGATGTAAATAACAACACTTGATGCCCTTCATGGAGCAAGGACAGGACAGGGAGCCAGGGAAGAGCCGTTCTAAGCAGCCTCATTATACATTTTCTTTAAACCATTTTTTATTTAACCTTTATTTAACTAGGCAAGTCAGTTAAGAACAAATTCTTATTTACAATGACTGCCTAACACAGACAACACTGGGCCAATTGTGCACTGCCCTATGGGACTACCAATCACAGCCAGATGTGATAAAGCCTGGATTCGAACCAGGTACTATAGTAATGCCTCTTCCACTGAGATGCAGTGCCTTTGACCACTGTGCCACTCAGTAGCCCAATATAACAACCTAGTGATCTTTGATTGATTGATTTTATTTGCCAGTTTAAAAAACACAAGAATACGTACATTTTAAAAACAAAAACGGGGAAGTAAGAGACTTATTTCCGTTGTAGTCCCAAAAGTGCACGGACCTCTAACACCACAGGGCTGAACAATATTTCCCTGGATAGAGAGTACATGGTGGACTATACTAAACTCCATGTCTATGATCTCTGATTGGCCCTTTGTGTCAATACACACAAACCCTGGGTTGCTGTCATTTCAAGAGCAGACAAGTAAAACTAGCAGTAATGGGTGAGATGCAGCGGACTGGAATACAAGAGATAACGGCTTAGGAGCAACTCTCCTATCACGTGTGGATTCTTCTGTAGGACAATGAAAAACGGGCCATACCGGGACTTACCATCTCATCAGGGCCCCAGCCATCCTACGAGGGCGAGGCTAAATCGTACCCCTGTGACAGTGAGTTTATAGAGGGTCCTTATAAAGAACATAGCCCAGAGTCTGTGTGTCTGTATTGCTCGTTAATGTCAAATAAATATACAGTAGAGCCCCACTGACACCCAGAGATGTATACTGTCCAGTCTATCTGGCCATGACCCATGGCTTGTCCTCTTGGACCCTCGATTGAATTACCATTCATCAGACATTTATAGACACACACATACACCTAACGGGAAAGCAGATGTGGGTTCGGCTGAGTCAATGGAAGCTATATGGATTACAAGTTAGAGATGGGCCGTAACGTGTTTCTCTTATATGTGATTTAATATGTTGAATAATATTAAAATGATATGCCAATATATCATCAATAACTGGGACTAGTCAGTATTAATACCAAATACAACTGCCTCCTTCTCCTCACTACAGGTTCATGTTAATGATAGTGTTCCCCGCTTCACTAGTGGTGAATTAGCTTCATGTTGGGGACCTCTCCTCACCCCATTATACTGACATGGAGACTTAAATTAGCAAGGACTCACATGAAACCAAAGACACACACACACACACACACACAGTAGAGTGTGTTAATATTAATGTGAGTGAGTTTAATTGGGGTTGTTTGCACAGGGCTGGTCCTGTGTGTAACCTATAAAATGGCAGTCGTGCGAGATGCGACAGCAGCCAGAGAGAACGTTGACCTCCCACCCCAGGGACGCCATTTTGTATTTGACCCCAAAGATGACAGCCACCTCCCATAATTCATCTGGAGACATCACCTTCCTGACAGACAAACGGCCCCTGTGGGGAGTGTGTGTGTGCGTGCATTTGTGCAGGCGTGTGTTTGTGGGGGAGGAGGGCATGTGTGGTGTGTGTATTGGTGTGTGTGAAGGTCAGGTCTGACAGGATAATTAATGGACCAGCTCTTTTTTGTATTAATATTTAAATCAGACCATTGAGCTAGTACATCCCTCAGGAACTGACCCTCTCTCCTCTGTAATTTCTAAAGCAGACGGGCTGCAGACTGCAGTCCGGTAACCTACCCTTCCCACAGCTGGTGGCCTGGTGCAGTCGCAATAACCTGTAGATTATGTAAATTGCTTGGTCTATATTCTGTCTGTATATTTTTTCTATTGCTAGCAGAAGCACTTTACTAAGTAAAATTCTGGTATGTGAAAATGGACTTGGCAAATGAAGGTGATTCTGATGTGTGCACCATAGAGATAGATAGAGGCACTGTTTTTTTGTGTGTGTGTGTGTGTGTGTTGTGTGTGTGTGTGTGTGTGTGTGTGTGTGTGTGTGTGTGTGTGTGTGTGTTGTGTGTGTGTGTGGTGGTGTGTGTGTGTGTGTGTGTGTGTGTGAGAGAGAGTCCTTGCTAGGGCAGTGCCATTGAGAGGGTAGCAAGTACAGCCCAGTACATCACTGGGGTATAGCTCCCTGCCACCCAGGACCTCTATACCAGGCGGTGTCTGAGGAAGGCCCTAAAAATTTTCAAAGACTCCAGCCACCCAAGTCATAGACTGTACCGGAGTGCAAAGTCTGGGACCAAAAGGCTCCTGAACAACTTCTACCTCCAAGCCATAAGACTGCTGAACCAGTTAATCAAATGGCTACCCTGACAATCTGCATTGACCCCCTTTTTATTTGCACTGACTCTATGCACACTCACTGGACTCTACCCACACACTCACACATACTACACTGACACTCAAACACAGACAAGACTACATAAGACTACATATGCTCACGCACAGAAAACATACACACCCACATGCATATTGACGCCACACACACAAACAAACGTTCACACTCTTCACATACGCTGCTGCAACTCTGTTTATTATCTTTCCTGATTGCCTTGTCACTTTCACCCCTACCTACATGTACATATTACATCAATTACCTCAACTACCTCATACCCCTGCACATTGACTCAGTACTGGTACTCCTTGTATATAGTCTCATTATTGTTATTTGATTGTGTTACTATTTCCTTTTTTGATAATTTGTCTTTCTTTTTAACTTTTTAACTAAATGACTCGAAAAGTAATCATTTCATGGTAAAGTCTACACCTGTTGTATTCGGCGCATGTGACAAATAAAAATGTATTTAATTTGATTACTTTCACCATTTTGAAGTAGTCAACTGCGTGGGGCTTACTATAGGTTAAGGAATGATTCCACATAATTCCAACCAGGTCATCAGGAAGGATCAGCCAATGAATTGTACTCGTGAGCAAACATTCCATAACTGCAGGTGGCAGTAAATCACCAGCCTTGGCTTTATGCCTGTTCAAACAACACACTCCAGGTGGCAGTATAGACCCTTTCAGTTTGTTAACGAACTCATATAAGCAGTAGTAGAAGAAAATTGACTACTTCTAAATGGAGATGGCTTCAATTGCGCTACCCATTCTCTCACAGACACAATGTTGAGTCCTCTTTAACTATATGGTGTGCACTTGGCTCAATCACTTCCCCTCGTGGTGGAAACTTCCTCTATAGGCCAGGGTTCTCCAACAACTTTGGTTCTGGAGAGCTACTGGGTGTGCAGGGTTTCATTCCAGCCCTGCAGTAACCCACCTGATTCAATTAATTATGGTCCAGAGAGAAGATGGTGTATAGGGACATAGGAATAATATTGCTTTAGTTTGATTTATTTAACTAGGCAAGTCAGTTAAGAGAACAAATTGTTATTTACAATGATGGCCTACCCTATAAGGGCATTCAAGTACAAATCAACGATTCTGATGATAAAATACAAGTGGAAAGTCTAGCAATTCATTGGAAGTTATCTGAATACGTGGAGTGTTGACTTGGTTTTGGTACATTAGATGCGGAGAAGGAACTATTTCCAACATCTCTGTTGATACATTGAACAGTATTGCAGTGCCACAAAATGCATTAAAACCTCTATAAGCTGATGAAACTACGGAAAATCTTGGCCCTTTTGAGCCAACATGGCGCCTAAGTTACCAACTTGAAGCAGTGGGTAAATGTAGCAAATATTTTATTTTGTACTGCTTTGATTGATTTAAGTGATAAAACATAATTCCATTACATACAACAAGGGGTAGTCATATATCCAATAAAATGAAACGTAAACTTACAGACAATACTTTTTCTTGGATTTTTAACAGGCAAAAACAACAGTCTACCTACAATGAAGTTGCCAGGACCATACCCACTCCCCTCTGATCATGGCAGATGCGGGAAGTTACCAAGCCGGTTTCGGTATGTACATTTACTGTTAGCAAAATATTCTGTAAGATGTCTCAGCTAGCTACTATTTGTCAGAGGTTGCACCACAAATTGTTTGTAAGTTTGCACGTATTCTGACGCTAACTAACTAGCTAGGTTATCCTGTGTGCTCGCAAGCTAACCAATGAAGTCTGCAGTTATTCTAACGAATAGCTAGCAAGCGACAGCAAGTTAACTTAAACATCAAACAGAGCAAGACCAACACGTAGGGTGTCAACTTCTGACACGTAATTTAAATAGCTAAAGTATAGCTAATCATTCGGGTTTAAATTGCCAGCTAGCTGACCATATCGGATTTTATTGAAACAATCCGGAAGTCCTGTCAAGATGCTCATTGGATATTTCTCCCTCGAACAGCCACGCTGAGCGCTCTAATTGGTTAGAATTAGTGGCGCAGTGTTTACAATCACGACAAGTGTACTAACTGCACAGCTAATTTTGGGCTGATCACAATTAAGCAATAAGGCCCGAGGGGTTGTGTGACCATTGTATGGCCATTGTAAACTGGGTGGTTCAAGCCCTGAATGCTGACAGCCACGGTATATCAGACCGTATACCATGGGTATGACAACATGTATCTTTTCTGCTCTCATTACGTTGGTAGCCAGTTTATAATACCAATAAGGCCCCTCAGGGTTTGTGATATATGACCAATATACCACGGCTAAGGACTGTGTCGTGTGTAAGAACAGCCCTTAGCTGTGGCATATTGGCAATATACCACACCCCCTTGTGCCTTATTGCTTAAATATACCACGACTGTCAGCCAATCAGCTTTCAAAAAAATATATATAAACTGGGTGGTTCGAGCCCTGAATGCTGATTGGCTGACAGCCATGGTATATCAGACCATATATACCATGACAAAACATTTATCTTTACTGCTCTAATTACGTTGGTAACCCGTTTATAATAGTAATAAGGCACCTCGGGGGTTTGTGATATATGGCCATATACCACACCTCCTCGGGCCTTATTGCTTAAATATACCACGACTGTCAGCCAATCAGCAGTCAGGGCTTGAACCACCCAGTTTATAATAGAAAATATACAGCTATACTATCTCAAACACATAAAACAGGGAAGGCAACAGCATTACTTGCATGGTTACCAGTCTTTCAGTCTCAGCACTGATACAATACAGATCTCCATTGACCCTGTTCTCTTTCCTCCTACTACTCTCCCTCATCCTCTCCTTTTCTCCTCTCCCCAAACTAAACTCTCCCTCTCCTCTCCAGGCCCCAGGATGTGGCAGCACTGTGCCCTGCTCCTGTCCCTGACCCTGCTACCAGTGGTATCTGGAGGAGCTGACTCCAAGGGTGTCACCACCAGTCTCACCACCAAGTGGGCCTCTACCCCTCTGCTGCTGGAGGCCAGGTAACATTATGCTCAACACATACACAAGAAAAAACACATCCTTTCTTTCTCTTCACCCCCTCTTTCTCTTCATACCCCGCCCCCCACTCTCTCTCTTTCTCAGTGAGTTCCTGGCAGAAGAGAGTCAGGAGATGTTCTGGGATTTCGTCGAAGCAAATCAGAACATCAAAGGGGACCATGATGGTAGCCTTAATGTTTTATTTCACTTATAATGTTGATTTATGTAGCACTTGGTCTCTGGAAGATATATTAAAGTGTTGTTCTGTTACAGATACAGACCAGGCGTACTACGACCTGATCATGAAGAGAGCCAGTGCTCTGCTTAGCACAGTCCAACTCAACATGCTCAAGTTCGCCCTATCTCTCAGGGCCTACTCTGCTACTGTACACTCCTTCCAACAAGTAATATTACTACAATACTACTAGATGACTACCKTCTCCCTCTCTATGTGTMTSTAATCACTGTTTCTCGCCTCTCTCTCCTGTAGATAGCGTCCAARGAGCCCCCTCCCTCRGGCTGCTCAGCCTTCTTCAATGTCCACGGAGAGAAGTCATGTGACACGGAGAAACTGGCTGCACTGATGGAGACCGCAGCAGAACGGTACAAACACACTGGGA
>NC_036852.1:790158-935205 GCF_002910315.2 Salvelinus sp. IW2-2015
AGAATCGCAATACATACAGAATCGTGAGAAGCGCAATACATATAGAATCGTGAGAATCGCAATACATATAGAATCGTGAGAATCGCAATACATATCGTATCGGCACCTAGGTATGGTGAGGTCCCTGGTAATTCCCATCCCTAATAACCCTGCTGTGTGTGTTGTAGGATTGGGCTGGTGTTTGTGGTGTCTGATGTTGATGAGGTAGATGGTATGGAGGATGCAGGTGTGGCTCTGCTCCGAGCCTTTAACTACATCACAGAAGAGCTGGACGCTCCCGCCGCCTTCGACACCATCATCTCGGTGAGTCGGTCTGACCAATGAGAATAATTGATGAATCTTTTGACCAATCCCAGTAATCTGGAACATCAGCCTGACCAATCAGATGGAAATGCTATATTTGAATCGCCTCTCTCCCTCTCTAGATGTTTAACCGCGTGCCTAGCGGTGGTAAGCTAAGTGTAGGTGATGTAGTCAAGGTGTTGGAGAAGAAGTTTCCCTACGTGGAGGTTGGCAGCATTCTTGGACCAGACTCCACTTACGACGACAACAGGAAGGTATGGTTCTGCTTTTATGTTCCGTTATGTTTCTTGACAGAACGGTATGATTTTCATGTACCGTCTCCCTATCTATTTCCGCCTCCAGGAAGGGCGTGGTTACTACTTGCAGACGGGTGTAGGTCCGTTGCCAGTGGTGATGTACAACGGAATGCCGTACCAGCGAGAACAGCTAGACCCAGAGGAGCTAGAAACTGTCACCATGCACAAAATACTGGAGACTACCAGCTTCTACCAACGGGCTGTCTACATGGTGAGTTACACACACAGAAACACACACACACACACACACACACAGAAACACACACACACACACTGACCTCTTGTTGTGTCTTCCTAGGGTGAGCTGGCCACTGATCAAGATGTGGTGGATTTCATCATGACCCAACCCAACGTTGTCCCTCGTATCAACCCCCGAATCCTGTCGACTGCCAGGACGTACCTGGACCTATCTAATACTAGTGAGTTACACACACACACACACACACACACACACACACACACACACACAGACGGAACCATCTTAACCACCTCTCTCTTTCCTGACAGATAACCATTTCATAGACCAGTACGCTCGCTTTCTGTTCCTGGACACCAGAGAGAAGAGCACTGCTGTGGCTAACAGCATGAACTACATGACCAAGAAGGGTAAGATATATATATATATATATACACAGCTACACATACAGACCTTCATCTTATTGAGCTAAACATTATGTGCTCCTACTTTTCAGCCCTAAATCTCTTGTCTATCTATTCTCTTCTTTCTCCTCTGTATGTTTGTTTTTGTTCTGTCAGGGATGGCCCCCAAGGACCACRATGGTAACCCTTATTTCCTTTTCTGCACTTCCTCTCTTTCTCTCTCAACAGACAGTATTACGATCCATAGTTCTGTGAATCCACCATATCTCACTCCTCATCAACATTATCACACCATCTTGCATCTCTGTGAGATGACATGCTTGGATGTGTTTGTGTTTGTTTCTGCCAACTGCCTTTGCTCGAGAGAGTCTTGCTCAAAGACTAAGAATTGAGATGGCACTGCAACATCAAACCGCATACATTTCAGGGTTAAGGAGGTCTGTGACCCTTTACTCTCTTCTCCTCCTCTTCAACTCCCTCTCCCTCTCCCTTCTCTCCTCTAGATGATGGCTACATCCGTCCAGTCACGTTCTGGGTTGTGGGAGATTTTGACCAACCTTCGGGACGCCAGCTACTATACGATGCCATCAGACACATGGTATGATGATGTCACACTGATACGAGCACACATGATGTCACTATAACACGACCCAAAAAATCCACACACAAAAAAACCTACCATCTGACGGATTCTCCTAAATCTGCCTTCAACAGAAAACCAGTAACAACGTGCGATTGGGCCTGATCAACAACCCTAGCGACAGCCCATCCGAGGAGAACAGTCGTGTTGCCAGGGCGATATGGGCCGCCATACAGACCCAGACAGCTAACAACGCTAAAAACTACATCACCAAGCTGGCTAAAGAAGAGACCGCTAAGGCACTGGAGACTGGGGGCGATGTCACACAGTTCACTGTCGGGGTAGAGTCATACACACACATTATACACCGTTCTGTCTCACCCTTTACTATACTGTCCTATACTCTAAAAACAATCCTATTTTTCTCCATCTCTCCAGGGTATGGACGTTGCCTTGTTTAAGAGTGCGTTTGAAGGTCCTAAGTTTGACTTCCTGCTGTCTCACGCTGTCTACTGCCGAGACGTTCTCAAGCTGGGGAAAGGACAGAGAGCAGTCATCAGCAACGGACGGGTGAGTGGGCAACACACACACAACACACACATACACACACACACTAGCACGCTTCCTACTGTGATCGAAGTGTCACAATGGTGTTTCTCTCTCTGCCGACAGCTCATTGGTCCGCTAGAGGATGGGGAGGTCTTTAACCAAGATGACTTCCTCCTATTGGAGAGTATCATTTTGAAGACCTCGGGAGAGCGAATCAAAAGCAAGGTCCAGCAGTTTGGGGTGGAGGAGGACAGGGCCAGTGACCTGGTGATGAAGATCGACTCTCTGCTCTCCTCTCAGCCCAAAGGAGAGGCCAGGATAGAACATGCCTTTGCTGATGACCGATACAGGTACTGTAACTAATAAAACATTTTACTTCATGTTTTTATTCATTGCCTATATACTTTCTGTTTACCTCTGTCTGGTCTATGATTGGTCCACAGTGCTGTAAAGATCCGGCCCGCAGAGGGAGACGTCTACTTTGACATGGTTGCCGTGATAGACCCCGTAACCAGGGACGCCCAGAAACTAGCTCCGCTCCTATTGGTTCGTACCGCTTCAAATAACTGTCACTTAGGAGTTCTGACTCACTCCAAATACTCTGTCTCACGGCCATCTTTCTCTCCATGCTTCTCTTTCTCCACCAGGTGTTGAAGAAGCTGGTCAATGTGAACCTGCGGGTGTTTATGAACTGCCAGTCCAAACTCTCAGACCTGCCTCTCAAAAGGTGAGCAGACCCCAGCTACACTGTTTCACTCCATGCAGGTCATCCTTTTTTAACTGTTGAGACCTCATTTCTGTTGTCTTAGTTTTCTTACCCTGAGAAGTCCCTGATAGTATTTGAGGGTTTTTCCTGTGTGTGTCTCTAAACCATCCTCTCTTCTCCCAGTTTCTACCGGTATGTGTTGGAGCCTGAGGTGTTGTTCCAGACTGACGGTAGTTTCTCCCCTGGTCCCCTGGCTAAGTTCCTGGACATGCCRCAAACTCCCCTCTTCACACTCAACCTCAACACCCCTGAGAGCTGGATGGTGGAGTCTATACGCACTCGATATGACCTGGACAATATCTACCTGGAAGAGGTGTGTTTTCTGTGCTGTTTTGTTTTAGGATTGTGTTATTTATAACACGGTTGCCTTGGCTAATGTTTTCCTTCACCTCTTCAGTTGGAGAGTGTAGTGACTGTGGACTGAGTATTCTGGTATTTGTTTAATTGTTGTGTTAAAGTAGTTTTTTAAAGGGTTAATAATGGTTCTCTATTCTCCCTGTCTAGGTGGACAGTATAGTAGCAGCAGAATACGAGTTGGAACATCTGCTGCTGGAGGGTCACTGTTTTGACGTGAGTACAGGTCAGCCCCCCAGAGGACTCCAGTTCACCCTGGGAACCCCCTCCGACCCTGTCATCGTCGACACCATCGTCATGGCCAACCTGGTGAGTCACCTCTGACGTCTGACTCTGTCGTCATTGCCAACCCTGACCTCTAACCCTAACCTCTGTTGATAGTCAGACACCTTTCTATTCTCCGTTGTTGTGGTTGAACGAGGGCGTTGTGTTGTCGTCGTCCTCAGGGTTATTTCCAGTTGAAGGCTAACCCAGGAGCCTGGATCCTGAAGCTGAGGAAAGGACGGTCTGACGAAATCTACAAGATCTACAGGTACTGAAGATCACATCTCGACATATCACGCCGTCTTCAGTTTAGCACATGACTAGTGGAACCAGGCGTGTTAGTGCTGGGCTGGAACGAAAGCCTGCACACCCTCTTGTTCCTCTCTCTGACCTCACATCCTCTCTTCCAGTCACGATGGAACAGACTCTCCAGCAGACGCTGATGACCTCATCGTGGTGCTCAACAACTTCAAGAGCCGGATCATCAAAGTCAAGGTACTGCTCTGATCCCAGCTGTAGAGTACAGCTTTCATATTGTTGGTTGCTGTCAGGTCCCAATAAAGCTTAGGTTGAATTCAAATTGATCATTAAGTCCATTGCTAAGTAACGTATTGGTCGTGTGTTGATCAGGTCCAGAAGAGGCCAGAGAAGTTCAGTGAGGAGCTGTTGAGTGATGGATCCCAGGAGAACGACTCTGGCTTCTGGGAGTCACTCACCAGGTATCTCTCACTAAGCATCCAGCTCCACCGTTTACATCACTGTCTACTGTTTCATACCTATTTGATCTCTGCTGGATTTGATGGTGTCGTTCTCTTTCTCTCTCCAGAGGGTTTACAGGAGGTGTGAAGACGGAGGAGAGTAAACAGGAGAAGGATGATGTCATCAACATCTTCTCTGTGGCCTCTGGACACCTCTACGAACGTTTCCTCAGGTACTTGTGTGTGTGTGCGTGTGTGGTTTTTCCAAATGTTTGTCTGTTGTAATCCCACAATTTTTTCTCTCTCTTAGGATCATGATGTTGTCTGTTCTAAAGAACACCAAAACACCAGTCAAGTTCTGGTTCCTCAAAAACTACCTGTCCCCGGCATTTAAGGTAGTTAAGTATAAAATAGAAATATTCTCTCCTCTAGGAGTTTACTTTGAATGTGGCGGTATGAATAGGGTTTCCAATATTGAGTTTTCATTGAGTTTACTCCAGAATAAATGTTATTCCCACAGGAGTTTATRCCGTACATGGCAGAGCAGTATGGRTTCCAGTATGAACTAGTCCAGTATAAGTGGCCGCGGTGGTTACACCAGCAGACCGAGAAACAGAGGATCATCTGGGGTTACAAGATCCTCTTCCTGGATGTCCTGTTCCCTCTGTCCGTCGACAAGTTCTTATTCGTGGACGCAGATCAGGTACACACACGCGCGCACACACACACTCTGAATGTCCATGTCTCTGATTTGCATAAAGCTGAGAAGAACTCTCTCTCCTCCTACAGATAGTGCGTACCGACCTGAAGGAGCTCCGAGACTTTGACCTTGAAGGAGCGCCGTATGGATACACACCGTTCTGTGAGAGCCGGAGAGAGATGGACGGCTTCCGCTTCTGGAAGTCCGGCTACTGGGCGAGTCACCTCGCTGGACGCAAATATCACATCAGGTAACTGAGTGTGTGTGTGTGTGTGGTAGAAGGGTGTGTGTGTGTGTACATACTGACGTGTGTGTAACCCTCTGTCTCACCAGTGCTCTGTATGTGGTAGATCTGAAGAAGTTCCGTAAGATAGCAGCAGGAGACAGACTGAGAGGACAATACCAAGGCCTGAGTCAAGACCCCAACAGCCTGTCCAACCTCGACCAGGTGTGTGTGGGGGGGTGTGTGTGTGTGTATTAAAAGTGAATATGGGTGTATAACATTCAGATTTTCCTAACATTTTATATTCCCAAATAACCTTTTGTGAAGTTAAATATGCTCCAACTCTATATTTATTATATTGTCCTATTTTCTCTCTCTCTCTCCAGGATCTGCCTAATAATATGATCCACCAGGTGCCTATCAAGTCTCTACCTCAGGAGTGGCTCTGGTGTGAGACTTGGTGTGACGACAACTCTAAGAAAAAGGCCAAGACTATAGATCTGGTARGAAGTGTGTGTGCAGATTCTAGTCATGTCTGTGTTTTTACACTCCACTCRGTGTTTATTTGGACAGTGAAGCTAAAATGTTTAACCCTTCCTCCAGTGRAACAACCCCCAGACCAAGGAGCCCAAGTTGCAGGCAGCTGTTCGTATCGTAGCAGAGTGGAGCGACTACGACCAGGAGATCAAACGCCTGCAGAACAGAGTCCAGGAGAGAGGAGCAGAGAACCACACCACACAGAAGGACAAGCCAGGTATACATACATACATACATACATACATACATACATACATACATACATACATACATACATACATAACAATGATTGGCAAACATATAGAGTTGACTAATCCCTCTCCTTCCTCCCCTCTCTCTCCCAGATGATACACATACAGAGTTGTGAGACCAGTGGATGGAATAGTGGCTGTAGCAGCAACAAAAGATGGAACCATGTTCGACAATGCTGTTCTCCTTTGGAACAGCATTGACAGAGGGACTGCAAACCAATAACCATTCAATCATTCATTTTCCATTTATTTGTATTTTCTCTGTTGTGAGAGTGGTGAGGATACGGGATAGGGGTGCTGGGTGGGGATGATATGGGGTGACTGTTAGTGGATGATAGAGATGTGTGTGTGGGTGGGTCTGTGAAAAATCAAACATTTTCAACAGTCCCCCCCCCCAATATTTTTGATCCATCCGTGTTTGCACTGATTAGGACACCTTTTATAACAACTGTCTGTGGGTAGAGGTTTGGGCTTAGGAGTTAAATCACACTGATAAATAGCAGCTTAAGTTATGAGATGAGAGTTTTGTCCTGTTCTATGCCTTCTGTTTCTGTGCTTTAGACTTCAGTTGTCCATGGCCTGTGTCAAACTCAGGGAAAGATGGTTTTGGCCAATCGACCCGATTCAAACTCTTAATGACAATACAAAGAGGACTGGAGTGACATTTTATTTAATTTAAAACAGACATTAGTTCTGTCATGTAGTAAAATAGGGATTCATACCTCTACAATTCAATTTACCTGCAACATTCAGAACGTTGCATCCTTGTGAGCATGATGTGGAGTTAAGGGATGTGTGGATGAGGACATATCAGCGACAGACGGCACTGGGAGTTCCATGATCACTCAAATTGATTGTAACAGCGACTTGAAAGGCAGCAGGGTTTTGACTAGAATGCTGTAGTTCAGGGTGGCCAATCTTATCCACAAAAGGTCTGTGGGTGCAGGGTTTTGTTCTCGCAACACACCCATTTCATTTAGTCAGTCTAATGAAGATGATGATTAATGGGCTTGTTGAATCAGACTGCTTGACTGGAACAAAAGCCTGGGTCAGATTGGCCACCCCTGTTGTAGTAACTCCTGTTTTCTCCGCTGTGGTCTGTTCTGGAGTAAACACTTAGTCATCCATTACCAACCGCTGGCTGTTTCCGTTCTTTGTTTTGGCTAAATATGTACTGTTAATTGTGGGAAATCAATATTTTGTAATAAAAATCAAGGAGCCCAACACTGGTCGTTTAGTGACCCCGATCCCTCTTCTGCGTGTTGGTGTTTCCTTTCTCTGTTTGTTTTACTGGTAAGACATTTGGATTATACTCTTATAGACTGTGCCATCTATAAGAATACAGTAATGGCTGGAGAATGACTACAGATTTGCTATTAAAAGGCTGGACTTACACAGGCAGACCAATTCTGGGGTGTGTTCAGTACAGAGAGGAAGAGGCAAAGCGAGAGGGATAACTGGGCCCAAAATCTGTGTTCTCCAGCAGGTGAGTTTTTGTATGGAGGTCAATGAGTGTCAAATTTAATTAACACAAAATGTAATGGCTTATTTGATCTAATAACAGTTTTGAAATGCTTAGGTCCTTGGTTGTTACGAGTGTACTGATATAAGTAGGACACGTGACATCCCGGCGGAAACTTTTAGAAACAACACTTTATATCGGCTGTGCCTGTTGTTCACATTATTATTTTTTTAACCTTTATTTAACTAGGCAAGTCAGTTAAGAACAAATTCTTATTTACAACGACTGCCTAGGAACAGTGGGTTAACTGCCTTGATCGGGCAGAACGACAGATTTGTACCTTGTCAGCTCGGGGATTCGATCTTGCAACCTTTTGGTTACTAGTCCAACACTCTAACCACTAGGCTACGCTGCCACCCAATCTGTCCTCTCATTGGCTAGAATGGTCCCCCACCTGATCTTACGTTCTACTTTTGAAGACATTTTTTTTCATTGTTAGAGCGGCCACTTGAGTATCTTGTCAATATAACTGATAATCTGTGGTTTAATTAAACAAACAGTACTGTACTGAATGGCTGTTGAAGAACGGTGTGTACCGTTTTGGGAAAACGTGTCATTCAGTACAAACCGTCACACAACGTAGCAACCTTTGAAATAACTGAATGCACCCCAGAATTGGGCTGCCTGTGTAAACACATCCAAAGAGTCTCCCCAACATTTGAACTATGCCCTACTTATCTTTTATTCAAAATTCTAGTTTGCAATGCAGATTGTATAACACAGGGGGAACAACAATATACAAATAAGAACATGATTAAAAGCAAAAACATGTTAATGTGAACATCTTCCCCCTCTAGTGACATTTAAAAGCCTAACTAATGACGCTATTGGGTTGCCTGACGACACCCTGAACCTAATTCTGCTGCTCTATCTATCGCTACATACATTGGCTTCATAAAGTATTGATACCACTTGACCACATTGTGTTAGCCTGAATTCAACTTTTTTTTTTTACTTAAAAAAAATCCCGCCCATCTACCGAAAATGAAAAAAGTGATAACATGTTTTTAAAAATGTATTGAAAATTAAATCTCGAATTTACATAATTCACACCCCTGAGGCAATACTTTGTAGAAGCACCTTTGGCGGCAATTCCATCTTTGAGTCGTGTTGGGTATATCTGCATCAGCGTGGCACATCTGGATTTTCTCCCATTCTTCCTTGCAGATTTTCTCAACCTCAAGTTAGATGGGGAGTGGCAGTGAACAGCAATCTTAAAGTTTTTCTACAGATTTTCAATGGGATTCAAGTCTGGGCCACTCAAGGACTCACAGTCTTGTTCTGAAGCCATTCCAGCATTGCATTGGCTGTATGCTTGGGGTCATTGTCCTGTTGGAACGTAAATCTTCACCCCAGTCTAAGGTCGTTTGCACACTGAAGTGAAGCAGGTTCTCATCAAGGATTTGCCTGTATCTGGCTCCATTCATTGTTCCCTCCATCCTTACAAGTCTCCTAGTCCATGCCGCTGAAAAGCATCCACATAGCAGGATGCTGCCATTATCATGCTTCACAAAAGGGATGGTGTTAGACGGGTGATGAGTTGTCCCTGGTTTTCTCCAGACATAGCGCTTTGCATTCAGGCCAAAGAGTAAAAATGATCTTATCATACCACAGAATCTTTTGCCTTATTCTTTCAGTCCTTTTCTGCAAACTCCAGGGGTGCTGTCATGTGCCTTTTTCTCAGGAGTGGCTTCTGTCTGGCCACGCTCCCGTAAATCCCAGATTGGTGAAGTGCTGTAGAGACCGTCGTCCTTCTGACAGGTTTTTCATCTCAGTCAAGGAACTCTAGCTCTTTCAGAGTGGTCATTGGATTCTTGGTCACCTCCCTGACCAAGGTCCTTTTTACCCGGTTGCTCAGTTTAGTCGGAAGGCCAGCTCTAGGCAGTCTGGGTAGTTCCGCATTTTTTCAATTTTCCAATGATGGAGACCACTGTGCTTTTGGAAACGTTCAACACTCTAGAAATTGTTTTATACGATACCCTTTCCAGGATATATGCCTCATCACAATTCTCTCTGAGATCTATGGACAGTTACTTGGACTTCATGGTATAGTTTCTGCTCTGACATGCACGGTCAACTGTGGGACCTTTAGCAAGAAACACACCTGTCTATATAAAGCCACAGGTGGACTCCAATTAAGTTGTAGTGACATCTCAAGGATGATCGAAGGAAATTGGATCCACATGAACTCAAATTTGGAGTGCCATATGAAAGGGGTGTAAATTCTGTATTTCATTTTCTATAAATTTGCTAACATTTCAAAAAACATGTTTTCACATTGTCATTATGGGGTAATGTGTGTAGATGGGGGAGGGAAAAAATCAATTTAGAATTCAGGCTGTAACACAACAGACTGTGGCATAAGTCAAGGGGTATGAATACTTTCTGAAGGCATTGCCAACCTAGAAGTCATTTGTGCGACTTCAAAATGAGGAGCATTGTACAAAACAAATTAATCAGCGATTGGATAGTCTAACAAATCTTAACCATGCAAAGTTGATAACATCATCATGGAGGCTGGCGTTGGGCCAACCCATCGATTTCTGGGATCAATCAGAACGGTCAGAACGTGTTCGTATTCTAGAAATCTAAGGCAAATCCAGACTCATCGTGGAGAAGAAACGTCAGTTGGCTGGATCGATGTAAATGGGAAGCCAGGCAAGGTATTAAGGTATTGGGTTTTGTCTGTAGTGTTCAGTGGTGCATCTGATCTGTAGATGCCCGCCCTGCCCTAACTCCGGGTCGCTGATACCTCATTGGTGGCAGCCAGCTGGAGAATTTGTTTGACCTCTGCAGCTTAAGAGCACATTCCAGACAAACGTATACACTCGCTGAAGGCCGTAGTTGGGAACCTTTCATAGGCATTATTTCAAAGTAGCGTGTGGCCCACCTGATAATCAAAATATCAACATTAAAGCTGCAATATGTAACTTCTTGGGCGACCTGACCAAATTCACATAAATGTGTGTTATAGATCTGTAATTCTCATCGAAATCAAGTCTAAGAAGCGATAGATTTCTACGCTTCCCATTCGGAAGTTGCCCTCTTTTACTTTCGGTTTTGGACACGAGCTGAAAATACATTATTTTTGGTTCTGGAAAATATATTTCACAACCGGTATAGATGGTACAATTGTACACTATCCTTGCTTGTTATGTCACATAAACTGAAATTAAGCGATCTATTAGAATTTTAGCAACCAGGAAAATTGTGGAGCGATATCTGCATTGTGCATCTTTAATACAATATAGCTGACTGCAAATCACCAATGGGGAAGGCCCATAATTGAACAATGACCCCTATTGATAGTATACTATGCTTTTGTTGAAACAAAATATTAAAACACATTTAAAATAAGACTTTTGAAAAAAAAGAAATACTGCTATGCTAACAGTAATACTCAGACTTGTTGTGTATCAGCTACAGTCTGTGGTGGCAATTCCAGGCCACCTGGAGGCGAAAGAACAACTGGTTAGAAATCACACTGGGTGGATTCCTGCAATGCCAAACACCACTTCTGCATTATAGATCGAGGAAATCTGAGACACCAGAGTAGTGCCTCTTCTCGTGACGTTTTCTGTCGCCATCTTGGGAGAAGCGTTGCCCACAGACAGAGCATTGGTATGGTTTCTCTCCAGTGTGAACTAGACTGTGTCTCTTCAATGACTCTTTTCGAAAGAATCTTTTCCCACAGTCTCCGCACTGATGATTTCTCTCTCCAGTATGAACCCTCCTCACGTGTCTCACCATGCCATCTATGCGAGTAAATGTCTTTCCACATTCCAAACAAGGATAGGTTGCTCTTTCTCCAGAGGTATGTGTTAATATATGTGTTTTGTACGATTTTGTATATGCAAAACTCTTCCCACACTCAGTGCAGTGATATGGTTTCTCTCCCGTGTGTACTCGCATGTGTATTTTAAAGTTGTGAATTTCCTTCCCACATATTGTGCAGAGAAATTTTTCTCTTTTTCTCAAATGTGTTCTCCTGTGTCTTTCAAAAAGTCCCTTGTATAAGAACTGCTTATCGCAGTCAGGACAGTGGAGGATCTCTCTGTGTACTAAAAAGTGTGCTTTCCAGTCAACCAGGTCTGAAAACCTTTCCTCACACTTTGAACAGCTGTAACTTTTCTTGTGTGTTAGCTGATGTTTTTCAAGCTGTTCCAATCGGACAAAGCTTTTCACACAGTCAGCGCAGTGGAAATTACGTTCCTCCTTCATGTGTGTTTTTTGGTGTGACTTAACATGATCTAATCGCGCAAAACTTTTGTCACAGTCAGGGCAGTCGTAAGGCTTCTCTCCTGTATGTGTTCGCTGATGTCTTATAAGACGATTCTCTAGTCTGAAGCTCTTACCACAGTCGGAGCAGATGTATGGCTTCTCTACAGTTCTGACACTCTTGGTCCAGTTATCAGAAGTACCTTCAGGATCCTCTTCATTCTCCTGCGTTGTTTGGGATTGTTGCAGTTTTTCTGAGTGTTGATTCTTTCGAACTGAACTTCTGTAAGTGGAGTCTTTGCCTGGCTGTGACTGGACCATTTCCCCCCCTGGTGCACTAGCTCGCATTTTACTCTTCTGCCTGCCTCTGCTGGCTGTTCTCTGCTGTGTGTGCAAACAGTCAACATTCATTTTAGTTTGATGGTTCAGCGTGACATGTTCCTCTTTAATATGGATTTTTTGGTGTAATTTAAGATTATCTAATCGAGCAAAACTTCTCTCACAATCAGGGCAGTGGTGAGGCTTCACTCCTGTATGTATTTCTTGGTGTAATTTAAGTTTYTCTAATCTAGCGAAYGTTCTGTCACAAACAGGGCAGTGGTGAGGCTTCTCTCCTGTATGTGTTCGCTGGTGTCTTATAAGATCCCTCACTTTTCTAAAGCTCTTACCGCAGTCAAAGCAGTAGTGAGGCTTCTCTCCTCCAGGACCGAAACTCTCAATCCAATCATCAGAGTCATCAGTATCTAGGGGCTCCTCTTCCTTCTCATGCATTGTTTTGCTATGTGATGGTGTTCTCTTTCCGGGAGCTCTAGCTCGTATTTTACTCGGCTGCCTTTTACTCTCTCTGACTTTGCTGAATGTTCTCTGCTGTGTGAGCACACGATCTACATTGGATGCACTGCTGGTAGCTTTGAAGGTATTCTCCAGCTGGTGTTTTTCAAGCTTCTCCAATAGGACAAAGCTTTTCACACAGTCAGAGGAGTGAAAAATATGTTTGTCTTTTGCATGTATTTTTTGGTGTGACTTAAGCTTATCTAAACGAGTAAAACCTCTGTTGCAATCAGGGCAGTGGTGAGACTTCACTCCTATATGCATTTCTTGGTGGATCTTTAGCTTATCTAATCGAGCAAAACTTCTGTCGCAATCAGGGCAGTGGTGAGGCTTCTCTCCAGTATGTGTTCGCTGATGTAATTTAAGCTTATCTAATCGAGCAAAACTTCTGTCGCAATCAGGGCAGTGGTGAGGCTTCTCTCCAGTATGCGTTCGCTGGTGTCTTATAAGATCCCTCACTTTTTGAAAGCTCCTACTGCAGTAAGCGCAGTAGTGACGCTTTTCTCCTCCAGGACTGAAGCCATCAGTGTCATCAGTATCTAGGGGATCTTCTGCATTCTCCTGTGTTGTTTGGGGTTGTTGTGGTCTTTCTGAGTTTTGATTCTTCTTCTCTGATTGGCACTGGACATTGGCTGGGCATTGATGCTTTCTATATGAAAGCACACGGCTTTCATTTTCTCTGCTGCTGGCAGCTTTGAAGTTATTCTCCGGCAGGTCCTGTTGCTTTTTCACAATTTCAGTTTGACGAATGCGTGTGACAGCTTTATCCAGTGTTAGTTCTGGGTCCATTTGTAATTGCTTGGACAGTCTTCTGTCAAGTAAGCCTGCGACTAGTCGGTCTCTTATCATCTCACTGAGCAGAGCTCCATAACCACAATGTTCTGACAAACAATGAAGTGCAGTGATAAAATCATCAGCTGTCTCTCCTGCTTCCTGTTGTCTTTGGTTGAATTTAGTTCGTTCTAATATTACGTTCCTCCTAACTACCAAATGTGCATCTTGCTGTTCATTATTAGAACTGTGGAAGTGTTCCTGCTTGATCAGGTTGTCATCTTGCAGGTCTTCTGAGGTGTCCATCTCCTCTGCCTGGAAATACATTTAAAGTTGCATAATTACTAGTAGGCCTAGTGTTCTCTAAAACATTCATTTTGTAATAGATAATATAGCCTACTTTTCGATACGGTTAAAGTCCAAAATAGAATAGATAGCATTCAATAAATAGCTAAACAAATAACTTAGGTCTATACATTTTTACAGTAGTAGCTAGTTCTAATAATTTGAAATACCTAGCAGTATCAACATTATAATGTATTGTTTTTCATTAGGTCTAGAGATCACCATAGCATAGGCTACCCAGCGGGCATATGACATGATAAATACGTCTTTTTCCTGGTTGAAATCTGTTCAGGACGTATTTTTTATGACATCTTTTTGACGTCATGAAAAATACTTCCTATTTGGGTTGAAATCTGATTGATCTACTGACCAGTTATCTAAAGCATGAAACACACTGAGAATCTCACTGCCGATAGATATTTATCACTGAGGGAGACCTTCTCTTGCAAGAACAAAAGCAGTACCTGCTGCGTGCCAACCCGGTAGCGACAAACCTATCGTTTCTACTCGTAGAATCGCAATAATTGTCAGTGGCCAACAACTTGACTTTAACCCAATCAGACAGCATGAACCACCACTTGGGGGACCAACAGGAGTGACAACAAAAAGGAAAGAAAAATAGGAAATTGTCTCCGTACATCCACAGACGAGCCAGTCACACTTCAAATGCAATGGGATGGTAGCTAGCTAAGTGCACAGACACCATTGAATACTTACTGCTTATTACACATCAAATCTCCTATTCGTGGTCAGTATCTTTCAAGCCCAGAGCAGACTTGTTTAGAAAGAACAGTGTGTTAGAAAGAATAAAGTTGTCTGACTCTCTGATGCAGCGGTCCAGTAGGTGCTGAGTAGAATGAGCTGCTTATCAGCTAGCTAGCCAACTTTACATACTATAGAAAACCAAAGCCTTCGTTGACACGAGAGTTCACAGAGCAGACTGTTAATTACAAACAAAACAGAGAAAGCACGGTCGTCGTGGGAAAGAGCAATCGTTAAAAACATTTGTAAACAACTGGTTGCAGTTCAGAGCCAACCTAGATATTAAGGAGATCCTGAAGGAAATCTACGAGTATCAACAGCTTTATGCTATGGAGGAACAACATACTCCATTGTGGAAATTTCCGGCTACCTCACAAACACTGGACAGAGGAACTCTGGCTAGAAGGTCAGAATCCTGGAGTCGCCTCTTCACTGTTGACGTTGAGACTGGTGTTTTGCGGGTACTACTTAATGAAGCTGCCAGTTGAGAACTTGTGAGGCGTCTGTTTCTCAAACTAGACACTAATATACTTGTCCTCTTGCTCAGTTGTGCACCGTGGCCTCCCACTCCTCTTTCTATTCTGGTTAGAGCGCTGTTCTGTGAAGGGAGTAGTACACAGCGTTGTACGAGATCTTCAGTTCCTTGGGAATTTCCTCGAATGGAATAGCCTTCATTTCTCAGAACAAGAATAGACTGACGAGTTTCAGAAGAAAGTTCTTTGTTTCTGGCCATTTTGAGCCTGTAATCGAACCCACAATTGCTGATGCTCCAGATACTCAACTGGTCTAGGCGGACAATTTTATTGCTTCTTTAAAATCAGAACAACAGTTTTCAGCTGTGCTAACATAATTGCAAAAGGATTTTCTAATGATCAATTAGCCTTTTAAAATGATAAACTTGGATTAGCTAACAAAACGTGCCATTGGAACACAGGAGTGATGGTTGCTGATAATGGGCCTCTGTACGCCTATGTAGATATTCATTTTTTTTTTTTATCTGCCGTTTCCAGCTACAATAGTCATTTACAACATTAACTATGTCTACACTGTATTTCTGATCAATTTTATGTTATTTTAATGGACAAAACAATGACATTTCTAAGTGACCCCAAACTTTTGAATGGTAGTGTACATGGAGGAGACTTAACCAAGCTAGTCATCTTGACTATTTTCTTGTCTCTTTCATCAAAAAGTTAAAAAACTTTTAATAGGAGACAGAATGCGATTGGATCATCATCTAATTGGCCTTCACATAACTCTTATAGAATTTCCACGCGGATGGGGATATTGGACATTTTATCAAAGTTAACTGGAGGACAATGTATTTTTAACTAAAACAAAATAATGTATAACTGAATTTTTCCAGTATAAGATAGGTTCAGCAAATCCCCTTATTGTTTGGGATACCTTTATAAATGTACCTTCAGATGTTATTCATGAATAATAAAATGTAAAAAATTAAAAACCTATTCAATATTCATCAATAATAAAAAGCTATTTCTGGCTGAAGAGACAAGACTAACAAGGGAAATACATGATCTAATAGTACAGGTAGATAGCAATAAAAATGATACTACAGAGAAAAACAAAAAGAACTGGAACTTATTCAAGAACGATCTAATGTAATCTATTCCAAAAATAAACCAAACTGGATGGAATATGGAGAAAGATGCACCAAATTCTTCCTGAATCTCCAACACAGGAATGCTAACAAAAACAATTTGCAGAAGCTCGTTACTTAAGACGGAGTCATCTATGACTCGCCAAATTCTATTTTAAAAGAGGAAGCTAAATATTTTAAGCAGATGTTCTCTTTTCCGTCTCATCCTCACCCACTGAATGATGATTATGGTAAAGAATTCTTTCCAGATATTTTTTATTTGTTTTGAAAATTAACAAAATGTACAGAAAGATCAGTGCGAATGCCAAATTACAGAGGCATAACTTTGAGGCTATTAAATCCTTTCAGTCTGGAAAAACCCCAGGGCTTGATGGCATACCGGTAGAGATATATCAAGCCTTTTTTGATAAAACAAGCTAACAATGGAGCTTTGAGTATAACTACTCCTATAGAAATGGTAATCTGTCAGGTACTCAGCAGGAAGGTCTAATTTCCGTTATTAAAACAAGACCCAGGCAAATATAAAGATCCAGTCTAATTAAAAAACTGGAGGCATCTTACATTTCAATGTTGTGATGCAAAAATACTAGTGAAATGCATAGCACTCAGAATTAAAAAAGGTTTTACCAGGTATTGTTCATCCTGGTCAGACAGGTTTTTTACATGGACGATACATTGGAGATAATGTACGACAACTACTGGAAATAATAGAACATAATGAAACATCTAAGAAGCCAGGCCTGGTATTTATAGCAGATTTTGAAAAGGCCTTTGATAAAGTAAGACTGGATCTTATTTATAAATTCCTGGACTTTTTAAATTTCGGTGATTCTCTTATAAAATGGGTAAAAGTAACGTATAGCAACCCCAGGTGTAAAATAGTAAATAGTAGCTACTTCTCAGAGAGTTTTGAATTGTCAAGAGGAGTTAAATAAGGGTGTCCGCTGTCACCATATCTATTCGTTATGGCCATCCAAGGCTTAAAAACAAAAGGTGTCAATGTATGCCGATGACTCAAGTCCGCAAGCTAGATCCCTGCAATGTGTCATTGAAGATCTAGATAACTTTTCTGGACTAAAACCTAATTATGATAAGTGTACAATATTACGTATTGGATCTTTAAAAAAAAAAATTAACTTTTACATTACCCTGCAGTTTACCAATAAAATGGGCTGACGGTGAAGTAGACATACCTTGTACTCATATCACAAAATATATAAATGAGCTCTCCACAATGAATTTCAATAAACTTGTATAAATCTGTATTACCAGTCATGCCAAATCCATAGATTACGGCCCAATGAATTTAATTAAATTGACTGACTAACTCAGTAAAATATTTGAAATTGGTGCATGTTGCGTTTATATTTTTGTTCAGCATATATAAACAAGTGCATAGTGTTTCTGGGCCATGCACCAATTGGATATAAGACACTAGAACCATTACAATTAATACAATTGGAGTAATGTTGTTTTTCAGCAGGGTTTACATGATTCAGCTTAGCACAGTTGGCAAACCACAGCTGAAGGAGCGCACCAAAGCGGATTAGGGTCTCATGGCATACTGTACCCAGTCAACACGCTGGGCTCAGGCATATTTCGTTTGAGACTCGGGGGACTCTGCATGGACTCAGACTCTTCCCGAGTCCGGCAGAATCATATTACTCAGTGCTCCGTCTAATGGTACTCGGGGCGAGTCCACTTAATAGGCCTAGGTCTTTTATTTCAATATCCTACTACAATACACCAGGATTTACAAAACCCTATTTTTAGCGCATTTATTTCCATCAATAAATAAATTATTGCACCTGAATTTTACCCTGAAAATATGACTTTTATATTTCCCCTTAAAGCTTTTAAGCAAATAACAACACATGCAGTAATTTTATTTTAGTAGACAAGTAAGGAGCTAGGCATTTCAGTTCCAGCTAAAACTTGGATTGGAATCACTGCACGCAGGTAGCCTGCCTTGTTCAAGTGTTAACATTCCATATGGCTGTTGGGACAGAGTGCCTGGTAGGCAACACAACAACAGAGCTAGAAGACAACAGTTTTAGAAATTTACACACAAAAATCTTCGAAAAGACTTGACTGCTAAGTGGTAGCCCGTGCTCTCCTGCATTCTTGTTTTACTTTTGTAAGTAAAGTGGCAGTTTGTTGGGGAGAAGAACATCAAGGAAATATTGGCTAGCTAGAGTTAGCTAACTTAACTGGCTAATGACATTTTTACCTGTTGTAGCCATTGGTTGTAGCTAGTTAGCATTGACACCTGTTTATTTAGTGACAGTAAATGTGTATGTTCTCTGTGTGTGTGAGAGAGATGATCACAATAACTTTAGAAAACATTGTCATGTCAGGTAGCTGTCAGGTAGCTGTCAGGTAGCCTCAATAAATAGACAAAGATGTTGTTGAACAAGTCATTGCATGTATTTGGGACTCGGTCCTTGTGACTTGTTTGTGACCCTTTACACATACTTAGTTTTGCATTTACCTTTCTTTTTTTAAGACTGCCAAGCTGTCCTCGAATGGGGGAACCTCTGTCCGGGACAATGTCCTCAGGATTATGGAGCGGTGTGTTTATAAAAAGTTGTTTTAATATTACAACATGTATGAGGAGGTTTAAGCACAACTTTACCCTTTAGAGATGAGTTAAACATTTTCATTATCCAACTACTGTCTAATTTTGATATCCTCTCTTAAAATGTTCCAGACTGATGACCAATGAATGAATGTCCCACGTCAATATGAATGGACAGAGGAAAAAACAAGCCTTTGCTACCCCTCGTGTGTGTTCGATTGTACAGTCGTGGCCAAAAGTTTTGAGATTGACACAAATATTCATTTTCACAAAGTCTGCTGCCTCAGTGTCTATAGATATTTTTGTCAGATGTTACTATGGAATACTGAAGTATAATTACAAGCATTTCATACGTGTCAAAAGGCCTTTATTGACAACTACTTGAAGTTAATGCATAGAGTCAATATTTGCAGTGTTGACCCTTCTTTTTCAAGACCTCTGCAATCCGCCCTGGCATGCTGTCAATTAACTTCTGGGCCACATCCTGACTGATGGCAGCCCATTCTTCCATAATCAATGCTTGGAGTTTGTCAGAATTTGTGGGTTTTTGTTTGTCCACCTGCCTCTTGAGGATTGACCACAAATTCAATGGGATTAAGGTCTGGGGAGTTTCCTGGCCATGGACCCAAAATATCAATGTTTTGTTCCCCTAGCCACTTAGTTATCACTTTTGCCTTATGGCAAGGTCCTCCATCATGCTGGAAAACAGATTGTTCATCACCAAACTGTTCCTGGATGGTTGGGAGAAGTTGCTCTCGGAGGATGTGTTGGTACCATTCTTTATTCATGGCTGTGTTCTTAGGCAAAATTGTGAGTGAGCCCACTCCCTTGGCTGAGAAGCAACCCCACACATGAATGGTCTTAGGATGCTTTACTGTTGGCATGACACAGGACTGATGGTAGAGCTCACCTTGTCTTCTCCGGACAAGCTTTTTTCTAGATGCCTCAAACAATCGGAAAGGGGCTTCAGAGAAAATGACTTTACCCCAGTCCTCAGCAGTCCAATCCCTGTACCTTTTGCAGAATATCAGTCTGTTCCTGATGTTTTTCCTGGAGAGAAGTGGCTTCTTTGCTGCCCTTCTTGACACCAGGCCATCCTCCAAAATTCTTCACCTCACTGTGCATGCAGATGCACTCACACCTGCCTGCTGCCATTCCTGAGCAAGCTACGTCGTGGTGGTGCCCCAATCCCGCAGCTGAATCAACTTTAGGAGACGGTCCTGGCGCTTGCTGGACTTCCTTGGGCGCCCTGAAGCCTTCTTCACAACAATTGAACCGCTCTCCTTGAAGTTCTTGATGATCCGATAAATGGTTGATTTAGGTGCAATCTTACTGGCAGCAATATCCTTGCCTGTGAAGCCCTTTTTGTGCAAAGCAATGGTGACGGCATGTGTTTCCTTGCAGGTAACCATGGTTGACAGAGGAAGAACAAAGATTCCAAGCACCACCCTCCTTTTGAAGCTTCCAGTCTGTTATTCGAACTCAATCAGCATGACAGAGTGATCTCCAGCCTTGTCCTCGTCAACACTCACACCTGTGTTAACGAGAGAATCACTGACATGATGCCAGCTGGTCCTTTTGTGGCAGGGCTGAAATGCAGTGGAAATGTTTTTGGGGGATTCAGTTCATTTGCATGACAAAGAGGGACTTTGCAATTAATTGCAAGTCATCTGATGACTCTTCATAACATTCCGGAGTATATACAAATTGCCATCATGCAAACTGAGGCAGCAGACTTTGTGAAAATTAATATGTGTGTCATTCTCAAAACTTTGGCCACGACTGTAGTTGGTAAGAAAATGTGAGCAGTTGAGACATGACATAGACAACGAGACAAATATTTACACTAGAGGTCAACCGATTAAATCGGAATGGCCGACTAATTAGGGCTGATTTCAAGTTTTCATAACAATCGGTAATTTGCATTTTTGAACGCCGATTATATTGCAATCGACGAGGAGACTGCGTGGCATGCTGACCATCTGTTACGTGAGTGCAGGCAGCAAGGAGCCATGGTAAGTTGCTAGCTAGCATTAAACTTATCTTATAAAAAACAATCAATCTTAACATAATCACTAGTTAACTACACATGGTTGATGATATTACTAGTTTATCTAGCTTGTCCTGCGTTGCATATAATCAATGTGGTGCCTGAAATTGGGTCACTTCTCTTGCGTTCGTTGTAAGCAGAGTCAGGGTTTATGCAGCAGTTTGGGCCGCCTGGATTGTTGCGAACTGTGTGAAGAACATTTCTTCCTAAGAAAGACCGTAATTAATTTGCCGGAATTTTACATAATTATGACATAACATTGAATGCTGTGCAATGTAACAGCAATATTTAGACTTAGGGTTGCCACCCGTTCGATAAAATACAGAACGGTTCTGTATTTCACTGAAAGAATAAACGTTTTGTTTTCGAAATGATAGTTTCCGGATTTGACCATATTAATGAACTAAGGCTCGTATTTCTGTGTGTTTATTATATTATAATTATGATTTGATAGAGCAGTCTGAGCGGTGGTAGGCAGCAGCCGGCTCGTAAGCATTCATTCATAGAGCACTTTCCTGCGTTTGCCAGCAGCCCTTCGCAATGCTTGAAGCACAGCGCTGTTGTCACGTTCCTGACCTGTTCTGTTAGTTTTTGTATGTGTTAGTTGGTCAGGACGTGAGTGTGGGTGGGCAGTCTATGTGTTCTGTTTCTATGTTGGTTTATGGGTACCTGATATGGTTCTCAATTAGAGGCAGGTGGTTTTCATCTCCTCTGATTGAGAATCATATTAAGGTAGGTGTTTTCACATGGTTTGTGGTGGGTGGTTGTCTCCTGTGTCTGTGTTTGTTTGCACCATACGGGACTGTTTCGTTCGTTCGTCGTTTTGTGTAGTCATTTTCCTGTTCGTGAGTTCTTCGTTGTATGTAAGTTCGCATGTCCAGGTCTGTCTACTCCGTTTTGTTATTTTGTTAGTTATCAAGTGTTCTTCGTGTTTTCGTTCCTTGTTTAAATAAATCATGTATTATCACAACGCTGCGCCTTGGTTCAATCCCTGCTCTTCCTCTTCGGATGAAGAGGAGGAGGAACGCCGTTACAGCTGTTTATGACTTCAAGCCTATCAACTCCCGAGATTAGGCTGGCAATACTAAAGTGCCTATAAGAACATTCAATAGTCAAAGGTATATGAAATACAAATGGTATAGAGAGAAATAGTCCTATAATAACAACAACCTAAAACTTCTTAACTGGGAATATTGAAGACTCATGTTAAAAGGAACCGCCAGCTTTCATATGTTCTCATGTTCTGAGCAAGGAACTTAAACGTTAGCTTTCTTACATGGCACATATTGCACTTTTTTCCAACACTGTGTTTTTGCATTATTTAAACTAAATTGAACAGGTTCCATTATTTATTTGAAACTAAATTGATTTTATTTATGTATTATATTAAGTTCAAATATAGTGTTCATTCAGTATTGTTGTAATTGTCATTATTACACATACATATATACACACAAATCAGCCGATTAATCGGTATTGGCTTTTTCTGGTCCTCCAATAAAATCGGTATCGTATCGGCGTTGAAAAATTATAAAATCGGTCGACCTCTAATTTTACACGTTAAGTTTGCTGAAAATAAACGCAGTGAGAGGACGTTTCTTTTTTTGCTGAGTTTAGTACCATGGAAATAGTTTTAGCCAGCTGAGTCTACAAAGTTTATTCAGGAAGTTACTTTTCTAGTTCAAATTGATAAAGTTGTAATGCGCTGATTCTCGTCACTGCAGATCTGAGACATCACACCACTATGCTCCAGATCACCTTCTGTGCTCAGAGGTTCTTGAGGATCCTACCCCTTAACACCACTCTTATTAATCATTAATAAAATAAAACAACGGCCCTTTATATACCCTGTGTCCCAGTCTTCTATGCATGTCTGTGGGTGAATTATTTTTATTTTATTTAACCTTTATTTAACCAGGTAGGCTAGTTCAGAACAAGTTCTCATTTACAACTGCGATCTGGCCAAGATAAAGCACAGCAGTTCGACACATACAACAACAGAGTTACACATGAAATAAACAAACATGCAGTAAATAATACAATAGAAAAAATAAAAATAAAAGTCTATATACAGTGAGTGCAAATGAGGTAAGATAAGGGAGGTAAGGCAATAAATAGGCCATGGTGGCAAAGTAATTACAATATAGCAATTAAACACTGGAATGGTAGATGTGCAGAAGATGAATGTGCAAGTAGAGATACTGGGGTGCCAAGGAGCAAGATAAATTAATAAATACAGTATGGGGATGAGGTAGTTGGAAGGGCTATTTACAGATGGGCTATGTACAGGTGCAGTGATCTGTGATCTGCTCTGACAGCTGGTGCTTAAAGCTAGCGAGGGAGATATGAGTCTCCAGCWTCTGTGATTTTTGCAGTGCGTTCCAGTCATTAGCAGCAGAAAACTGGAAGGAAAGGCGGCCGAAGGAGGAATAGMCTTTGGGGGTGACCAGTGAGATATACCTGCTGGAGCGCGTGCTACGGGTGGGTGCTGCTATGGTGACCAGTGAGCTGAGATAAGGCAGGGCTTTACCTAGCAAAGACTTGTAGATGACCTGGAGCCAGTGGGTTTGGCGACGGGTATGAAGCGAGGGCCAGCCAACGAGAGCGTACAGGTCGCAGTGGTGCGTAGTATATGGGGCTTTGGTGACAAAACGGATGGCACTGTGATAGACTGCATCCAATTTGTTGAGTAGAGTGTTGGAGGTTATTTTATAAATGACATCGCTGAAGTCGAGGATCGGTAGGATGGTCAGTTTTACGAGGGTATATTTGGCAGCATGAGTGAAGGATGCTTTTTTGCGGAATAGGAAGCCGATTCTAGAGTTAATTTTGGATTGGAGATGCTTAATGTGAGCCTGGAAGGAGAGTTTACAGTCTAACCAGACACCTAGGTATTTGTAGTTGTCCACATATTCTAAGTCAGAACCGTCCAGAGTAGTGATGCTGGACGGGCGGGCAGGTGCGGGCAGTGATCGGTTGAAGAGCATGCATTTAGTTTTACTTGCATTTAAGAGCAGTTGGAGGCCACGGAAGGAGAGTTGTATGGCATTGAAGCTCATCTGGAGGTTAGTTAACACAGTGTCCAAAGAAGGGCCAGAAGTATGCAGAATGGTGTCGTCAACGTAGAGGTGGATCAGAGAATCACCAGCTGCAAGAGCGACATCCTTGATGTATACAGAGAAGAGTCGGCCCGAGAATTGAACACTGTGGCACCCCCATAGAGACTGCCAGAGGTCCGGACAACAGGCCCTCCGATTTGACACACTGAACTCTGTCTGAGAAGTAGTTGGTGAACCAGGCGAGGCAATCATTTGAGAAACCAAGGCTGTTGAGTCTGCCAATAAGAATGTGGTGATTGACAGAGTCYAAAGCCTTGGCCAGGTCGATGAATACGGCTGCACAGTAATGTCTCTTATCGATGGCGTTTATGATATCGTTTAGGACCTTGAGCGTGGCTGAGGTGCACCCATGACCAGCTCTGAAACCAGATTGCATAGTGGAGAAAGTACGGTGGGATTCGAAATGGTTGGTAATCTGTTTGTTAACTTGGCTTTCGAAGACCTTAGAAAGGCAGGGTAGGATAGATATTGGTCTGTAGCAGCATTATGAAACAGTTACTGTACGCAGATATGCAAAAAAATAGATTTGTTTTTTCCATTTCTTGATCTATTTGAAATGTAAGAATATGTTGCAGAATTAAAAACTTTAATTGGTGCCTATGGAAACAAATAGAAATATAATGAACAATCCAACTTTCACTATCCAACTTTCTCCAATGAAATACTTTTTACAGTATGTAATAAACTGTAGTCAAGTGGTCATTACCAGGTTATGATGGTCTTAACTATGACCAGTACATAATATAGTGGACAGAATTATGACCAAATGGTCCTATGGTGGTCAGTAAAATACGTCATACCCTGGTCAGTAAAAAGGCGTAACAAAAAAACACATTCAAACAGTGACGTCTTTTCAACCAGGTTTTGCCCACTGTGTAGTGATCTGGGTTAGAGAAGGTTAATTGACAGGAGAAGTATCTTTACCTGTGGATAGTCTGACTTCGTCTCCTTGTGTTTTATATAGCCAGACAGCCAGGACAGTGTGGTGAGTATTTGTGTTTGTATTCCTGATGCTGCATCCCCACTCTTCCCCTTAATTTTCCTCCTCAGTCTGACATATCTGTCTCTCAATTTCTTCCATTTCGTCCTGCAAATCTGTTCTTCTACTCTCAGAGTTTGGGCTATCTCCTTCCAGCTGTTACTGGTTATTGTGAAGTCTTTATAGTCTTTCAATGAGGTGTTGTACAAATTGTTGTACCTTCTGACCTCTTCAATTAGCTTTTCCTCGAAACTTGCGTCGTCTTGCYTCTTGCTTGTCTTAGTGTCATCAGTATAATGGGGCTCATCTTCATCTTGGTTCTCATGCATTGTTTGGTTCAGTCCTTCCTTCTCAAGTTCCGCCATTTTCTCTGATGTGTTATATATCCGAACAGAAAGAGTGCGGATAAAACCAGAGGCTGCAAACCAACGAAGTCTGGTGTGCTATTCTATAAACAACATTTTTGTCTGCTTCTGCAGGTAGCAATTGAAGCTTTGGTTAGATTTGATTCAAAGAAAATAAAAATCCTATCATCATCTCACACGATCCAAGGCTTGTTGTTGCTACTGCATATCTATCCTACTGTCTACGGTATGCTATTCCTCTCTCCACACCAGACGCAGTGTGGTCAGGTTTAGAAAGAACTAGACAAACACAGCAACCTAAACTACCGATTGATAACGAATCTAGCTAACTATTTTCTGCAATCATTGGCACTTGAGAGTTGGCATTTTACATGATCCGATATGCAAATCACATGCACGGCGAAATGTCGTAAAATGCATGCAGACGTTTCACTTTACTTCTCAATGCAGAGTATGGAAAGTCCAAAGGGCCAATAAGTGGGGTCATCACTAGTTACCACAGCCACAAAGTAAAAATGTCTAAACCCCGCCTATTTAAAACATTTATATTTTTAAAATCTGATTTTAAACCTAACCTTAACCYTAACCACACTCTTAACCTTTTGTCTAACCTTAAATTAGCACCAAAAAGTTTTTTTGTTTATCTGATTTTTTACTCTGGACACTTTTGACTTTGTGGCTGTGGTAACTAGTGGCAACCCAAAAAGTGTGCAGAAGAGAAAACTCGGGAGACCGACCCCAGTTGATAAACCTGGTTGAAAAGACCTCAGTATGATGTATTTTTATGAAGTCTTATTCTGGTCGCAAACTGGTTGAAAAGTATATTATTTTTATTATTATTATTTTTTTTTACGACCACCATAATTGTGAACTATCTTACCAGCTGGTCATAATTCTGACCACTATATTATGTGCTATATTATGTAGCCTACTGGTCATAGTTAAGACCTCATCATAACCTGGTAATGACCACCTGACTACAGCTGATTATCAACATTCTTAGAAAAAAGGGTTCTTTGGCTGTCCCCATTAGAGAACCCTTTTTGGTTCCAGGGTGAAGCCTTTTTGGTTCCACATACAACCCTTTTGTGTTCCATGTAGAACCATCTGTGGAAAGGGTTCTACCTGGGACCAAAAAGGGTTCTTCAAAGGTTTCTCCTATGGGGACAGCCGAATAACCCCTTTAGGGTCTAGATGACACCTTTTTTTCTAKGAGTGTACTGTAAAAAGTATTGCAGAGGATAAAGTTGGATATTGAAAACATTGTTCATTAAATTTATATTTGTTTCCATAACCACCATAATCTGCAACATATTCTTACATTTAAAATAGATCAAGCAATGGCAAAAACAAATCCATGTCACAGTTTTTTGCACATCTGCAGTAATTGTTTCATAATTCACCCACAGACACCTACAGACATTACATGCATAGAAATACTGGAACACAGTATATAACGGCCCATTGTTTCAGTTGATTAATAGGAGTGGTGTGATGGGGTAGATCGTCATCAAGGACCTCTGAGCACAGAAGGTGAACTGGAGCGTAGAGTCATGTGACTCTCTTGAAGAGTCATGTGATGGGTCAGATCTGCAGTGAAGAGAATCCTTTTGTGGAATAGACACTGCCTGGAATGCGGTTTTAACCAATCGGCATTCAGGATTAGAACCACCCGTTGTATAAAAAAGGGCATCTAACACCGGATCCGGAAGTTCGAATTTCGTCGCTAGCTAGAGTAAAAGAAATAGTGCTTCGTCCRGTTTTGCTTGGTAAACTAATGTGGCTCCTCAAGACACCTAATGGATATACACTACACAAGGCGGACTTCCTCTCTGGGCGTAACGCAAGAGTCCGCTGCCCCCCAAAACGACTCCACCCACGAACATGCACGCACGTAAACCGTGTAACCACATATAGAGATGTCTTCAAAAAAGAGCAACTTGCTCATACTTTGCATCCTTTTCCACCACTATGGCAGGAGCATATTTGAGGACTCCAGAGGGCCCGCAACACACCAACCTCCTGAGTTTTCATGACAATTACTGTCAGCATAGAAAATAAATTAACTATTGGCATAATGTGGGCATGCCGGACACAACAGAACAGTAACTCACAGTAAAATATTTAAGTCAGAATCTACTAGTGTTGGGCGATTAACCGAAATTTCGTTTTGTTTTATTATTAAACAACTAATTAACCGATGACGCTTCAATTACTTGAATTGCATTTCGTTTGTTTTGTGTATGTGAGCCTAACGCACTGTTTCTCTAATCATTCAAGTCAGAAATCAAGTCAGGATCTGTGGGACGCAGAGTTGTYGTTTTTATTAAGAAAATATTCAACCTWGTTTAACTCAAACGTGGTAAATAACTACAATGACCATAATCAATTTTGATATCTGTTTAGAACATCTTTCCTTGATGTTCTTCTCCAAACATGCCGCTGCTTTACTTACAAATGTAAAACAAGATTGCAAGAGAACAGGGACTACCACAGCAGTCAAATCTTTTCTTAGTTTTGTGTACATTTTGAGAAACAGTCTTTGTTTTCCAGCTGTTTTGTTGTGTAGACTACCTGCGCTCTGTCCCAACTGCTGTWTGGAATGTTGACCGATGCACTCCAGCAAGAAGGCTGCCTGCATGCAGATATCTATTACTGCTAGTGAGGCAAAGACTCCAATCTAAATTACTGCACACATTGTTAATTGCTGAAAAGCTTTTTGGGAAAATATATAATAGTACTATTTTCAGGGTCAAATTCAGGTGCAACTAATTATTTGTGGAAATTCTTACACAGGAACTCAAAGTCAATCTTAAATGAATCCTTGTTTATTTGTCAGCACACTGGAGAGGTTCCAACTAACTCAATGCACCATAGTACACATGTTAATCAGGAGCTCTCCCTGGGCAGTCCCAACTCAATGCACCATAGTACACATGTTAATCAGGAGCTCTCCCTGGGCAGTCCCAACTCAATGCACCATAGTACACATGTTAATCAGGAGCTCTCCCTGGGCAGTCCCAGCAGTTGTCTTATATATGGCTCTACACAGACAAGTTATATTTGCATGATTTAGCATAATTAATTAATCATTGCTGTTTTGTTTCATTCATGTGACCGACCAATAGTGGTTCATAACATGTGACAGACTAACACCTCACGAGGCTTCTCTCTAAACAGAGACATCTTTTGTTTGTTCTCAAAACAAGGTCTGGGTGTACTGCCAAATTGCWGTTACTGATAAGAGGATTTGTTCAGTCAAKCACTTGAAATTGGTTGAACACAGAAATTGGTTTCTAGAACAGCACATAAATAGAACAKAGAAATTAGTTATAAGAAAAGCACAAACATTAAAATTCCCATTACAATAGGGTTTTGTAAATCTTACYCAAGACGACACAAGTTTGGAGGAAAAGGTAATTGAAGAGGTCAGAAGGTACAACAATAGGGTTTTGTAAATCCTAATAATCTGTTAACATTTTAGTTAACAGATTATTAGATTATGTCAGTGTTTAYGTAGGTTCCCACTTCCTGCAATGCCAAACACCACTTCTGCATTATAGATCGAGGAAATCTGAGACACCAGAGTAGTGCCTCTTCTCGTGGTGTTTTCTGTCGCCATCTTGGGAGAAGCGTTGCCCACAGACAGKGCATTGGTATGGTTTCTCTCCAGTGTGAACTAGCATGTGTACCTTAAGTTTCTCTTTTCGAAAGAATCGTTTCCCACAGTATCTGCACTGATGATTTCTCTCTCCAGTATGAACCCTCCTCACGTGCATCACCATGCCATCTTTGCGAGTAAATGTCTTTCCGCATTCCAAACAAGGATAGGTTGCTCTTTCTCCAGAGGTATGTGTTAGTATGTGTCTTTGGTACGATTTTATGTATGGAAAACTCTTCCCACACTCAGTGCAGTGATACGGTGTCTCTCCAGTGTGTACTCGCATGTGTATTTTGATGTTGCGATACTCCTTCCCACATATTGTGCAGAGAAATGTTTCTATTTTACTCAAATGTGTTCTTCTGTGTCTTTCAAAAAGTCCCTTGTACAAGAACTGCTTATCGCAGTCAGGACAGTGGAGGYTCTCTCTGTGTACTAAAAAGTGTGCTTTCCAGTCAACCAGGTCTGAAAACCTTTCCTCACACTTTGAACAGCTGTAACTTTTCTTGTGTGTTAGCTMATGTTTTTCAAGCTGCTCCAATAGGACAAAGCTTTTCACACAGTCAGAGCAGTGGAAATTACGTTCCTCCTTKATGTGTGTTTTTTGGTGTAATTTAAGATMATCTAATCGAGCAAAACTTTTGTCACAGTCAGGGCAGTCGTAAGGCTTCTCTCCTGTATGTGTTCGCTGATGTCTTATAAGACGATTCTCTTGTTTGAAGCTCTTACCACAGTCGGAGCAAACGTAGGGCTTCTCTACAGTTCTGAAACTCTCAGTCCAGTCATCAGGAGRATCTTCAGGATCCTCTTCATTCTCCTGCGTTGTTTGGGGTTGTTGTCCTTTAACTAAGTGTTGATTCTTCCTAACAGAACTTTTGCAAGGCGAGTCTTRGCCTGCCTGTGACTGGACCATTTTRCCCCCTGGTGCACTAGCTTGAATTTTACTCTTCTGCCTGCCTCTGCTGGCTGTTCTCTGCGGTGTGTGCACACGGTCTACATTCAGTTCAGCCTGTTCGATCCYTGTGACATGTTCCTCTTTCATATGTCTTTTTGTGTGTAATTTAGGCTTATCTAATTGAGCAAAACTTTTGTCACAAACAGGGTAGTGGTGAGGCTTCTCTCCAGTATGTGATCGCTGGTGTCTTATAAGATCCCTCACTTTTCTAAAGCTCTTACTGCAGTCGGAGCAGTAGTGTGGCTTCTCTCCTCCAGGACTGAAACCCTCGATCCAATCATCAGAGTCATCAGTATCTAGGGGCTCCTCTTCCTTRTCCTGCATTGTTTTGCTGTGTGTTGGTGTTCTCTTTCCTGGAGCTCTAGCTCGTATTTTACTCCTAACTAGAAAATGTCCATCTTGCTGCTCATTATTAGAACTGTGGAAGTGTTCCTGCTTGATCAGGTTGTCATCTTGCAGGTCTTCTGAGGTGTCCATCTCCTCTGCCTGGAAATACATTTAAAATTGCATAATTACTAGTGTGCCTTCCGTCTCTGTTCTCTAAAACATTKGTTTTGTAATACATAATATAGTCTACTTTTCAATACATTTAAAGTCCAAATTAGAATAGATAGCATACAATYAATACCTAAACAAATAACTTACATTTGTACAGTAGTAGCTAGGTCTAATCATTTGAAATACCTAGCAGTGTCAACATGATAATGATGATTTGTTTGTCATTAGGCCTAGAGATCKCCATAGGCTAGTGATCTAGGCAAGAGAAGGTTCATTGACAGTAGTAGTCTTTACCTTCGTCTCCTTGTGTTTAATGAAGCCAGACAGCCAGGACAGTGTGGTGAGTATTTGTGGTTGTATTTCTGATGCTGCATCACCACTCTTCCCCTTCATTTTCCTCCTCAGTCGAACATATCTGTCTCTCAAGTTCTTCCATTTCGTCCTGCAAATCTGTTCTTCTACTCTGAGAGTTTTGGCTATCTCCTTCCAGCTGTTGTTGGTCATGGTGAAGTCTTTATAGTCTTTCAATGAGGTGTTGTACAAATTGTTGTACCTTCTGACCTCCTCAATTACCTTTTCCTCCAAACTTGCGTCGTCTTGCYTCTTGCTTGGCTTAGCGTCATAAGTATATTGGGGCTCCTCGTCATCTTGGTTCTCCTGCATTGTTTGGGGCAGTCCTTCGTCCTTCTCAAAGTCCGCCATTTTCCTTGATGTGCGTTTTGTATCTGATCAGAGGGGGTGTGGGTAAAACCACAAGCRGCAAACGAAGTCTGCTGTGCTATTTTATACACAACAGCTGTCTACTTTTTCTTGTAACAATTTAAGCTTTTGGTTAGATTTGATTCGTAGTGAAACAAAATAAAAAGCCCATCATCTCACACGATCCTTGTTGTTGCTACTGCATATATATCCCACTGGCTGGTTAGGTAGTCCTCTCTCCACACCAGACGCAGCGTGATGAGGTTTAGAAAGAACAAGACAAACACAGAAAGCTAAACTACCGATTGAAAACGAATCTAGACGACTAGAACGGATATACAAATCACATGCATGTTGAAACGTCAAAATGCCACTTCTTCGGGATTGTGTTAGCGGATCGCATCCAATTTAAGATGCATACACCGCCACCTACTGTACTGGAGTTTGAGGCCATTCACYGCCTYCCTACATTAAATAATTTGTGATATGGTCCTATACAATTTGGGGAGAGTAAAAATTACTCTGCCAACTCTTMTTGTTGTTGTTGTATTACCCTACCAACGGCCTGGGAGGASAGAACACTACCACTCAACACCCCCTGCAACTGGTCTGCAGTAAAACCTTGCAATCCCAAGTATTTATCTGCCGCTGCCACCACAACCTCTATTTTCTGGGACTTTCGATCKATTTCTGCAGTACAATTGACAACCATAGCTACTGTATGAATGACAATAAACCTACCTTACTGAAGCACATATTCTTTCCGTCACTCTCTATTAGTCTATGACCACTCACAGGAATCCTCTCAGGATCCCATTATAGTGAATGGGGAAATGGTCAATATTCGTMTTTTTTTTTTTTTTAAGATAATCATGGTACCAACAATTGCTTCTATTACACAAGATGCAACGTTATGTCCTTGAACCGATTATTTTAATATCGCATATTACAGAATAAGTTATAAAGATAATTTAGTTGCTCCACCAGCTTGCAGTATCCCGTCGGCCATCATCTTGAAATACTGGTTGTGTCCGAATACCGTACTTACCGTACTTGGAAGTGAAATAACATTTTTAAAAAGCCCATGCCTGTGACTTTCCCCACAGTCCAGTTAGGGTGATTTCTCTTGGCTTCCTGGTTTKCACCAATCAGAGTGCCCGAATGCACATTTGGACTCTGACCCCTCCCACTCCAGGACAGAGTGGCCAAAGATTTTTATAACTAAACCAATATGGATCACAGTCCGTCGTTTCAAACAGAACAAATTAGTCATAGTGGGCAGAARAGGCATGGAGATGGGCAAAGCCAAGCACAATCCTATTTGCGCGTTCTAGCATTCATGTGCATATTTCTGTTAGGGAACGCCTACTCTGAAGTGTGCGTGTACAATAACTCAATTTGCCTTTGCACTCCTAAACACAGCAATTTTTTAAAACTTTGGCAAAGGGTAAAGTCTACAAAACGTAATACACTCTGTTCGTAACATATTTTATTTTGGGAACATAAAATTGTATTGAGATCAAATGTTTAATCGATTCGAAAATTAACATTATGTCGGCCAAAATCCATCTCGTTCAATCTTCTCCCACTGCTGGCTACTGGGCTTCCTCTCACTACCATATTTGGTAGTGAGTGGAAACCCAAGCAGATGCTTCACATTTATACATCCAGTGAAATATCGGTCTGTGGAGTGGCTATTTTTTWWTTTTTTTAACTAGGCAAGTCAGTTAAGAACAAATTCTTATTTACAATGACGGTTTACCAAAAAGGCAAAAGGCCTCCTGTGGGGATGGGGGTTGGGATTAAAAATATAAATTAATTAAAATATAGGACAAAACACACATCATGAGAAGAGAGTAGAGTCGCAAAGGGTCGGAAACTTTTGCCGTAATTTTCCAATGGGAAGTTAAGCCCGGGAATTTGGGGAATTTTGCTTAAATTCATCAAAAAAGTTAGCTTATAACAGTGAACCTTTTTTGTGGGATATACATAAGGTAATTCAAGGGTATTGTGGKATATTTTGGTTAAACTATCCCCAATTCAATGGAATTGCAACCCTCTGCATGCACAGTGCATTCCTCCATCACATGTAGAGCTGATTCTCAAGATCTTGCACACTAATGAGACACAACACACACATTAAAGCACCCAACAGGCTGATGTAATAAATATCATTTATTATAACACAAGCATATTGTTATTACATTGTTATAACTAACTTCTTTCCAAACAGGGTTTCTCACAAACTCATAAGCAGATACTGAGACCCACACACACCCAGAGACAGGTGGCTGACCCAAACCCCACATAAACACTGATAAGAAAAAGGGTGCCTGGTACTGCATATCACGAGATAATGAGACACACACACATACCCAAGGACAGAGGGCTGACGCAAACCTTTCATAAACACTGATAAGACAGGAACATCTACGCACACACAAAATCTCCTCTTCAGTCTGAACATTTTACAGAGACACACAGAAATGTCAAAATAGGAACATCTACGCACACACCTAATCTCCTGTTTTAGCTGAACATTTCTGAAGACAAAGAAATCTACTCAGAGCCAATGAGACAGTGATACTAGCCTGAAGGGGACCTCGCCCAACTCATCAGGACCAACCAGAGGACAAGAACTTCCAGACTCAACCTACTTGCTATTCTTTGTATAAAATGTCTATGCACTCTGTTATCTGGCTTCTTTCGGATAGTTCCATTTGAGCTTGATGAAAGGGTCCGTGCACGCTATTTCAGATATCTTACCTCTGAATAAATTGCTTTTAATTAAACCTTATCCACCCTGTCCAGAGTCTCTACTTTGTCTCAGTTCTCCAGTAAACTTGTGATATCAACACTGACCAATACAGGGGTTGAAAAATTGGTGGCCATCCAGGCAAATTTGAAGCTTTTGAGCCTGACAACGAGCCATCCTCAAAAAGTTGGAAAGTGACAGTGAAGATGAGGCCTCAGAGTCTGATGTTCAAGAGGTGGACATTGAGGAGGTCCAGGGAGAAGACATGGAAGCCTGAGAGGAAGACAACCAAAGCTTTAGTTTCTAGACTATCATTTTACAGACATATGTTGAAAACGTTTTTGGGAGATGCGATGGATCATTGGGATCATTCAATATTCCCTTTCTTTTGTTGTTCAGTGAAATCATCCCATGTGAAGAGTCAACTCATTTAATTAAATTCAAACTAAATAGTTTTTAAAAATTTCTATGGAAGGATTTATAATTTTTACAATTGTGTCTACGTATAAAGGTAAAAGGTTTATGTTTCTGTCTCCATATGATATGGTAAATATATCCAATGCAAAAAAACATCTACATTTAAATGACATTATTTTGCATATATTCCCCTTAATTCCCACAGAAAGTTTCCACCTCTGAATACTCCCCAAAATGTGCAACCCTAGAAGAGACAACACAACACTACATAATGAGAGACCTAAGACGACAACATAGCAATGCAGCAACACATGACAACACAGCATGGTAGGAACACAACATGGTAGCAACACAACATGGTAGCAGCACAAAACAGGGTACAAACATTGTGCTGTTGTCTGTGCCCAACAAAGTGCAAGGTAGACAACAATACATCACTCAAAGCAGCCARAARTYTCAGTAAGAGTGTCCATGATTGAGTCTTTGAATGAAGAGATTGAGATGAAACTGTCKKGTTTGAGTGTTTGTTGCAGCTCGTRCCAGTCGCTAGCTGCAGCYAACTGAAAAGACGAGCAACCCAGCGATGTGTATGCTTTGGGGACCTTTACCAGAATGTGACTGGCAGAACAAGTGTTGTATGTAGAGGAGCTGCAGTAGATATCTCAGATAAGGTTTTATAAATAAGCAACCACCAGTGGCTCTTGCAACGGGTATACAGAGATGAGCAGTTTACAGAAGAGTATAGAGTGCAGTGATGTGTCCTATAAGTAGCAAATCTGATGGCCGAATGGTAAAGAACATCTAGAGCACCCTTACCTGCCGATCTATAAATTACGTCTCCATAATCTAGCATGGGTAGGATGGTCATCTGAATCGTTGTCGGCAAATGAAGACGCAAGTTTGGATGCCGGTAGGGTTATCAGTGTGTTTGAGGAAGATTGTTTGTGCATCCAATAAGTGAGTTGTGGGGTTTATTGTATAGAGAGGGTTAATGCTATGTTATGGTGATTGACTGAAAGCAATTAATTCAGGCCTAATTCGGTGGAGGCTGCTGAGGGGAGGACGGCTCTTAATAATGTCTGCAAAGGAGAAAATGGAATGGCATCGAACACATGGAAACCGTAGCTGTGTTCGAATACTCATACTAACTGCACTAACCATACTATTTGTGACGTGAATTGAGTATATAGTATGCTTATTGGTCATAGTTAGTATGCCAAAAGTTCCCGGATGTCGTACTAAATACGCCAAAATACATATTCATTGCTTTATCTAATTATGAAAAATGTTAAGAAAATGTTGAGCAATGTAATAAAGTAATGACTTTTCAAATAAGTTACATTACACATTATGTTGCCTGACAATGTTAGCTACGCTATCCTTACGAACCGCATAGGATTACAGCAGTATGTACCGGTATGTTAGCTAGCTACCTAACGTTAGTTGGCTACTAATACATCAAACTTGCCAGGCAGTATATTAACTATCTAACTAACCACCCAACGTTTATTGACTTGATTATTGCCATTATTCTTCGCTAAGTAGTATAGTCGTTATGTGTGTCGATGGACATTGTTCATTCTGTCTATCTACTCTGATTCTTAAAATGTTAGCTCGTCATTTGTTATGCTAACAAGCAAGCAAGAGGTTGCATAGCAACTGCATCAACTTCCGGTATACAGACAAAGTTCTAGTACACTCAACTGAAACGATACCGTTTGTTTACAGTATACTAAAATAAACTAATAGTATATAGTATGTAGTATATATTCATTACGTATGCAGTATGTTAGTATGGGTATTCGAACACAGCTCGTGTGTTTGATTTATTTTATACCATTCCACTGATTCCACTCCAGCCATTACAAAAAGCCTGTCCTCCCCAATTAAGGTGCCACCAACCTCCTGTGTAATTACATTGTTACATTTGTAGCTGTATAGTACTGCTGCAGCTTATGTACATTTCAGATACTCAATGTCGTTTATAAGTGCTTGTATTTCATTGATTGCATGTGTTTTGCATTAGATGTTATTGTTTAGAGTTGGTCAATTCCTATAGCCTGTACACGCACTTTACCACTGCGTTTTCATAGTTCACGCTAGTGTTAAGTCATGGCCAGAGATTCTAGAACTTTCAGACTGTCCTCAGCGCTCCCGCTACACAGTATAATCTATTACTCTGTGGCACCAGACACGGATCAGAGCTCCACCAGAGTGCCATACATCTCGCCTGTCTAAGTAATTAGTTCTCTCGCTCTCTGCGAGATGTTTATGCATGTGTGCTGTTATGTGAATATCCCTGTAAAGATGCTATGCCATTCTTTCCTGTGTAGATATTCCTATTGCATAGCTTACAACATTATTTGTTCTTACCTTTCAGAACCACAAGTCCATCCTATGCACAAAAATACTTATATGGTGTGTGTGCGCAACTGTGTGGTGGTGACCAAGGTAAAATAAACATTGGATATGCAAATCACATGCATGTTGATATGTCATAAAGTGCTGGCAGACGTTTTCACTTTGTCTGAATGCCGACTATAGAAAGTCCAAAAGTGTCCTTGGCTCCCGCCTGCCTTCATTGCCGTTAACAGAATTGCAGGAAAACTGTGCCCAACAGGCTGGGGCGAAGTACAGTGCACCGGTCGCCCATGCATCTCAGCTAGCGGCCTGCTGTGTACCGGAGTTCTGCTTGCTAGCTAGCGACACCGGTAGACGGTGTCCTTCGCTCCCGCCTGCCCTCACCGTCGTTAACAGAACTCTGATTGGTACAGTCGTTAACAGAACAGGTGGAGGCGAAGGACACTGTCCACCGGTCGTACCCGCCTCCCGCTAGCACAACAAGTGGGTGGCTGGGGCGACACGTGTACTAACTAGCTTGATAGTTAGCTAGCACACGGCATCGCCCCTGCCTCCCACCTGCTGTGTACTGAAGTCTTCCTTATGACAAGCTGGCTAAGCTAGCACAGTGTCCTTTGCTCCAGCCTGCCGAACATCTGCCCTCGCGGTCGTTAACAGAACTAGAAGAAAAAGGTGCCCGACTGGCGAGGGGCGAAGGACACTGTCTACCGGTGTATTGTTAGCTGGCTACCTTTGTCGCCCCCTCCCCTTCTTCTGTGGGGTTTATCGGCGGCTGGCATCCAACGTTATTGTGCATTAATGCCATCTACTGTACTGGAGCGCCCCGGCCTCCCGTAACTTAAAAATGTACCAATAGAAGTATAAAGAGGGGTTCGAACGCCCCGAATTGCAGGCCGCAATTGCACCCTGCTCACGAAGTTCAAGGCCGACGACATTACTGCAGGCTGTTTCCAGAAAACAGTATCCGCCATTATAGTGAATGGGAAAATGGTAATCATGGTACCAAAATTGCTTATATTATATCAGACATAACGTTATGTCCTTGAACAGATTCTTTTAAAATCACACAAAAGAAATTGAGGATAATTTAGTTGCTACCACCAGCCTGCAGTACTCTGGTCGGCCTTCCAGTGAAAATACTGGAAGTGTCTGAATAACCGTACTTGCGTTCTAAATAGTAGGCATTTTGTGTATGCGAGAAAAAAGCTTTATAGTATGTCAAATTTTGAAAATTCCTTGCATACCCAATACCATAGTTAGTTCGGCTTTTCAAAACAGACACTAGATGCAGTAGATGTTCATTAAAGAGCGACTGCCTTTAAACAGCAATGAATCCTTTGAAAACGGTCTGTGTGGCATCCATAGTCAGAAACAGTTATTCTACTGTCAAAATTGACTACAAAGTGTAACTAAGATAGTTTTGGTCATGAAGTCAGTCTGGTCTAAAACGGAGTTTGGAACATCCGTGCATCACAACGGGTACCTGAAGGTTGGGTTTTGATTTGAGGATGTCTATTTGCCCATTAACATGGTGTGAATAGCTGCAGTGATTGCTCTCTAACCAATAGCATAGACAGGGAGACAGACCTGCCAAGCAGTTTTCATAAGACAACTCATCGCGCATTTAACTTGAGAAATACTGCACCAAACACCTTAGTTAGATGGAAAATTGAGCAAATAAACATCCTCTGCAAAAATGTTCAAATGAATTACAGATTTCTGGAGTTAACTTCGATTCATTCTGGGGATTTTGAGGAAGTGAAATAAGCTTCTGCGTCTACAGTGTATCATGGGAGACAAACATGATCCAAACGTGGAATCAGTCAGGAAACGCACATCCAAGACTAAAATCAAAATGTTCTAATGCACAACAGAAAAACACGTGCCAATCGGCGTGTTCAGTGGCTCCTTAATAAAAACATACAAAATGTGAACATTATGGTGGAAATTACAAGCTTATGTTATAATACTTTTATTGCATCAAATGGTTGTTTTATGCAACAGAATAGAGGGTTCTTATAACTATTGTGTCTGTGTGAACTGAAAGTGGGCCTCTGGGAGATAACACTGACAGGAGATTTATGTCATCTTTGGGGATACCACATTCCAGAGCATGAGTTAATGTTTCTGTTCTATACGGTACCAGGGAGACATGGCTCCAGTATGGAGTTGGGGGGCCAGACACTGGTCTCTACACAATGCTGTTACAGCAGATACTGTTGAAAACTCGAAGTATTTTTCATACAAATCTTAACCTTGTGACCCATTCCATACATCTGTTGTGTCATGTAAACTGAAGGAGGATGGACTTTGCTATAAAATGCTGTGGCTCGAACCAACTCGTTGAGTTCTCAGTGATCACCTCCAGGGGTAATTACCGACCAGCTCCATTACTGCACTAATTAAATAATAAAGTTTGATTGTTTTGAAGAAATCTAAAAGTCCCTCCTTTTGATTACAATAATTCCACCACAACATCTACCCCATCTAGTGTCCGTTTAAAAGTCTAACGATGGTATTGGGTTGCCTGACGACACCCCGAATTAAGCAAATTTCAGACAAATGTATAAACTCACTGAAGGTTGTAGCTGTGAACCTTTCATTGACTTGTTTTTAAACTAGCTTATGGCCCACTTGATAATCAAAACAATATAAACATTAATACAATATGAACTAACTGAACCACCAATGGGGAATTACCAACGTTCAACAATGACTGCTATTGGTAGTATACTGTAATATGCTTTTGTTGAAACAAAATATTCAAATACCTTTAAAAAAATATATATATTTTTTTTTAAACAAGGGTCGGAACTGAAATTATTTTCCAATCATTTCGTTCTGAACATGACTTTTTCTTTCTCCACTGTTCCGACCAATTGAATAAGTCAATCCATAATTTTTATTAAACAGCTCTGCCTATTTTCTGAATTACACTTGTTTTGTCATCAGTAGGCTACAGTAACCTATGCATCAGAGGGGAGGGGCAGGTATCCAAAACACACGCACACTGGAATACGTTTCTGAGTGACAGTGAGGGCTTTGCATATGCGCTTTGTCTACGATTTTTGTGGGACTGGAAAACTTTAAATAATGTTATTAACCGGTTCCCATGCTTTTTAAATAATGGTTCTGTTCCGGAACAGTATAGATCACTTTAGATTTCGGTTAGTGTTACTCAAATAATGTAGTTATTTTCCATATTTTAAGTCCGGTTCCCTGAACCACCCTTGATTTAAAATAACCAACTTTTGAAAACAATAAATACTGCTATGAAGACAGTAATATATCAGCAACAGACTGTCTTGTGAGTCTCTTCAATAATCTGTGGTGACAATTCCAGGCCACCAACATTGTAGTTAACAGATTATTAGATTATCAAGTCACAGTGATTAGGTAGGTTCCCACTTCCTGCAATGCCAAACACATTTTACATGACATTTTAGTCATTTAGCACTCTTATTCAAGGCGATTTACAGGAGCAATAAGTGCCTAACCCAAGGGCACCGACAGATTCTTCACCTAGTAAGTTCGGGGATTTGAACCAGCAACCTTTCGGTTACTAGCCCAATGCTCTTAACCACTAGGCTACTGTACCTCCACCACCTCTGCATTATAAATCGAGGAAATTTGAGACACCAGAGTAGTGCCTCTTCTCGTGGCGTTTTCTGTCTCCATCTTGGGAGAAGGGTTGACCACAGATAGAGCATTGGTATGGTTTCTCTCNGGTTGTTTTATGCAACAGAATAGAGGGTTCTTATAACTATTGTGTCTGTGTGAACTGAAAGTGGGCCTCTGGGAGATAACACTGACAGGAGATTTATGTCATCTTTGGGGATACCACATTCCAGAGCATGAGTTAATGTTTCTGTTCTATACGGTACCAGGGAGACATGGCTCCAGTATGGAGTTGGGGGGCCAGACACTGGTCTCTACACAATGCTGTTACAGCAGATACTGTTGAAAACTCGAAGTATTTTTCATACAAATCTTAACCTTGTGACCCATTCCATACATCTGTTGTGTCATGTAAACTGAAGGAGGATGGACTTTGCTATAAAATGCTGTGGCTCGAACCAACTCGTTGAGTTCTCAGTGATCACCTCCAGGGGTAATTACCGACCAGCTCCATTACTGCACTAATTAAATAATAAAGTTTGATTGTTTTGAAGAAATCTAAAAGTCCCTCCTTTTGATTACAATAATTCCACCACAACATCTACCCCATCTAGTGTCCGTTTAAAAGTCTAACGATGGTATTGGGTTGCCTGACGACACCCCGAATTAAGCAAATTTCAGACAAATGTATAAACTCACTGAAGGTTGTAGCTGTGAACCTTTCATTGACTTGTTTTTAAACTAGCTTATGGCCCACTTGATAATCAAAACAATATAAACATTAATACAATATGAACTAACTGAACCACCAATGGGGAATTACCAACGTTCAACAATGACTGCTATTGGTAGTATACTGTAATATGCTTTTGTTGAAACAAAATATTCAAATACCTTTAAAAAAAAATATATATTTTTTTTTAAACAAGGGTCGGAACTGAAATTATTTTCCAATCATTTCGTTCTGAACATGACTTTTTCTTTCTCCACTGTTCCGACCAATTGAATAAGTCAATCCATAATTTTTATTAAACAGCTCTGCCTATTTTCTGAATTACACTTGTTTTGTCATCAGTAGGCTACAGTAACCTATGCATCAGAGGGGAGGGGCAGGTATCCAAAACACACGCACACTTACTGGCAAAGACTTCCAACTGGCAGGCAGACGCTGGAATACGTTTCTGAGTGACAGTGAGGGCTTTGCATATGCGCTTTGTCTACGATTTTTGTGGGACTGGAAAACTTTAAATAATGTTATTAACCGGTTCCCATGCTTTTTAAATAATGGTTCTGTTCCGGAACAGTATAGATCACTTTAGATTTCGGTTAGTGTTACTCAAATAATGTAGTTATTTTCCATATTTTAAGTCCGGTTCCCTGAACCACCCTTGATTTAAAATAACCAACTTTTGAAAACAATAAATACTGCTATGAAGACAGTAATATATCAGCAACAGACTGTCTTGTGAGTCTCTTCAATAATCTGTGGTGACAATTCCAGGCCACCAACATTGTAGTTAACAGATTATTAGATTATCAAGTCACAGTGATTAGGTAGGTTCCCACTTCCTGCAATGCCAAACACATTTTACATGACATTTTAGTCATTTAGCACTCTTATTCAAGGCGATTTACAGGAGCAATAAGTGCCTAACCCAAGGGCACCGACAGATTCTTCACCTAGTAAGTTCGGGGATTTGAACCAGCAACCTTTCGGTTACTAGCCCAATGCTCTTAACCACTAGGCTACTGTACCTCCACCACCTCTGCATTATAAATCGAGGAAATCTGAGACACCAGAGTAGTGCCTCTTCTCGTGGCGTTTTCTGTCTCCATCTTGGGAGAAGGGTTGACCACAGATAGAGCATTGGTATGGTTTCTCTCCAGTGTGAACTAGCATGTGTCTCTTCAGTGTCTCTTTTCGAAAGAATCTCTTTCCACAGTCTCTGCACTGATGATTTCTCTCTCCAGTATGAATCCTCCTCACGTGTCTCAACATGCCATCTCTGCGAGTAAAACACTTTCCACATTCCAAACAAGGATAGGTTGCTCTTTCTCCAGAGGTATGTGTTAGTATGTGTCTTTGGTATGATTTTGTATATGGAAAACTCTTCCCACACTCAGTGCAGAGATACGGTGTCTCTCCAGTGTGTATTCGCATGTGTATTTTCATGTTGCGACACTCCTTCCCGCAAATTGTGCAGAGAAATTGTTTTCTTTTGCTCAAATGTATTCTGTGTCTTTCAAAACTTTTCTTGTGTGTTAGCTGATGTTTTTCAAGCTGCTTCAGTCGGACYAAGCTTTTCACACAGTCAGAGCAGTGGAAATTACATTCCTCCTTCATATGTGTTTTTTGGTGTAATTTAAGATTATCTAATCGAGCAAAACTTTTGTCACAGTCAGGGCAGTCGTAAGGCTTCTCTCCTGTATGTGTTCGTTGATGTCTTATAAGACGATTCGCTTGTTTGAAGCTCTTACCACAGTCGGAGCAGATGTATGGCTTCTCTACAGTACTGAAACTCTCGGTCCAGTCATCAGAAGTATCTTCAGGATCCTCTTCATTCTCCTGCATTGTTTGGGGTTGTTGCAGTTTTTCTGAGTGTTGAGTCTTTCTAGTTAAACTTTTGCAAGACAATTCTTTTCCTGGCTGTGACTGGACAATTTTTCCTGGTGTTTCTGCACGCATTTTACTCTTCTGCCTGCCTCTGCTGGCGGTTCTTTGCTGTGTGTGCACACGGTCTACCTTCAGTTTAGTTTCTTCTGTCTGTGTGACATGTTTCTCTTTCATATGCATTTTTTTGTGTAATTTAAGCTTATCTAATCGAGCAAAATTTCTGTCGCAAACAGGGCAGTGGTGAGGCTTCTCTCCAGTATGTGATCTCTGGTGTCTTATAAGATCCCTCACTTTTCTAAAGCTCTTACTGCAGTCGGAGCAGTAGTGTGGCTTCTCTCCTCCAGGACTGAAACCCTCGATCCACTCATCAGAGTCATCAGTATCTAGGGGCTCCTCTCCATTCTCCTGCGTTGTTTGAGGTTGTGGTCTTTCTGAGTTTTGCTTCTTCTCTGATTGGCACTGGGTATTGGCTGGGCATTGCGGTTTGCTATGTGAAAGCACAACGTCTACATTTGCTGTACTGCTGGCAACTTTGAAGTTATTCTCCGGCAGGTCCTGTTGCTTTTTCACAAGTTCAGTTTGACGAATGCGTGTGACAGCTTTATCCAGTGTTAGTTCTGGGTCCATTTGTAATTGCTCGGACAGTCTTCTGTCACGTAACCCCATGACTAGTCTATTTCTTATCATCTCACTGAGCAGAGCTCCATAACCACAATGTTCTGACAAACAATGAAGTGCAGTGATAAAATCATCAGCTGTCTCTCCTGCTTCCTGTTGTCTTTGGTTGAATTTAGTTCGTTCTAATATTACGTTCCTCCTAACTGCCAAATGTCCATCTTGCTGCTCATTATTAGAACTGTGGAAGTGTTCCTGCTCGATCAGGTTGTCATCTTGCAGGTCTTCTGAGGTGTCCATCTCCTCTGCCTGGAAAAACATTTAAAGTTGCATAATTACTAGTAGGCCTATTGTCCCTGTTCTTTAAAACAACATTAATTTTGCAATACATAAAATAGCCTACTTTGATACAGTTAAAGTCCAAATTAGAATAGATAGCATATACAATAAATAGCTAAACAAATAACTTAGGTTATTTTACAGTAGTAGCTAGGTCTAATAATTTGAAATACCTAGCAGTATCAACATGATAATGATGATTTCTTTGTCATTAGGCCTAGAGATCACCATAGGCTAGTGATCTAGGATAGAGAAGGTTCATTGACAGTATAAGTTGACAAATGTATTTTCACAACAACAAAAAATAGAAATCTATAAATCAAAGCAAGTTGTAGGGCTCATTCAGTAGTTTTTATATCATTAAGTAGAATCATATTGAAAATAATGTTAAAATTATCATTTATATTCCTAAAACATAAGTTGAAATTGATACGGTTGCCGCTTCCGGTTGTCATCAATTTTAGATTTATAGCCCAGTGTCAAAACACCGGTTATAAACGTCCAAAATCATCATCAATACATGCAGAAATAAGTTGTGATATCTTGAAGACCAAACATAACAATAACTCCCTCCACATACGTGTCACACTTGTGTTCAGATTACTTATATTTTGCTGGCTTCGATGCAACCAAGAGTTTTGACATTGTGCACCCTCTTGGTTGCTAATATTTTGATAAATTAATACCTTATAAAACGGCACACAACATTTACCAAGCGGCCACTCTAAACTGGAATTGATTAGCTTGTTCTACTGTAATCAATAGCATGCGTATTCTAGCCAAGGCTCATCTTCTATAACTACTGCTGTAAACACCTTATCTATTCATATACTTTCCATTATGTCTTTACACCATCGTATACAGACACACTGAGGGTACAAAACATTAGGAACACCTTCCTAATATTGAGTTGCATGCACTTCTGCCCTCAGAACAGCCTCAATTCGTTGGGGCATGGACTCCACAAGTTGTCAAAAGCTTTCTACAGGGATGCTGGCCTGTGTTGACTCCAATGCTTCTCACAGTTGTGTCAAGTTGGCTGGTTGTGGATCTCTACTCCGAATAGCTCGTTCCATCTCATCCCACAGATGCTCAATTGGATTGAGATCTGATGACCGGGCAGGCCATTGCAGTAAGCTTGATTCACTTGTGTTCGTGGAACCATTCCTGGACAATCCTAGCCTTGTGGCATTATCCCGCTAAAAATTGTTTTGCCACAGATGGATACAATGCTTCCATGAAGGGATGCACCTGAATGGCAATGATGTTCAGATATCCTGTGGCCCTATTTTTTATCAAGGGTCCCAATGTTCTTTACTGAAAGAAGTGGAACTAAGGTTGTCGGCTACCATACCCCATTCGTGTCAACGTACAACGAGTTGTGCATTCTTTTATGGGTCTTTGGGCAATGTTGTACTGGACTGCCAGTTGACTAACTGTAGCCTGTCGGTTGCTCTGCATAATCCGTGTCAGCCTCCTTTGTCCTCTCATCAATTACCCGTTTTCGATTGGCTGGATGTCCTTTGGAAGGTGAGTCATTCTTGATACACACAGGAAACTGTTGAGRGTGAAAAACCCAGCAGTGTTGCAGTTCTTGACACACTCAAACTGGTGCGCCGTGTTATAGCCCTATTCGGATGGTTATTATTAGAGATGTTGGTTTTGTAATTATTATCCAAGCATGAGTATTATTCCAGAGGACGATTCACACAGGATTKGTTTTTCCAAACTGCCCCTTGTAATTCTTCATTTTTTCAAATTTAATTGACTCATGACGGAAGCCTGGAGGTTTTCATCGTAGGCGTGAAAATATTTCAATGTCATGTCTTGACGATAATAGGCTACACTTTTTATGGATGAGAAGTGTGCATGTCATGATTTTTWAAATGTATTTAACTAGGCAAGTCAGTTAAGAACAAATTATTATTTACAATGACGGCCTAACAAAAGGCAAAAGGCCTCCTGCAGGGGCTGGGATTAAAAATTAAAATATATATATAAATATAGGACAAAACACACATGACAAAAGAGACAACACAACACTACATAAAGAGACATAAGGAAACATAGCAAGGCAGCTACARATGACAACACAGCATGGTAGCAACAACATGGTAGCAGCACAAAACATAGTACAAACATTATTGGGCACAGACAACAGCACAAAGGGCAAGAAGGTAGAGACAACAATATATCACGCAAAACAGCCACAACTGTCAGTAAGAGTGTCCATGATTGAGTCTTTGAATGAAGAGATTGAGATAAAACTGTCCAGTTTGAGTGTTTGTTGCAGCTCATTCCAGTGACTACCTCAAGCTCTAAACCCTCAGAGGTAGTAATCACACCTGTGGGGAGAGGGGCATTCTTCTTACCAAACCACATGACCTTTGTTTTGGAGGTGTTCAGAACAAGGTTAAGGGTAGAGAAAGCTTGTTGGACACTAAGAAAGCTTTGTTGTAGAGCATTTAACACAAAATCCAGAGAGGGGCCAGCTGAGTATAAGACTATCATCTGCATATAAATGGATGAGAGAGCTTCCTACTGCCTGAGCTATGTTGTTGATGTAAATTGAGAAGATCATGGGGCCTAGGATTGAGCTTTGGGGTACTCCCTTGGTGACTGGCAGTGGTTGAGACAACAGATGTTCTGTCTTTATACACTGTACTCTGAGATAGGTAGTTAACAAAAAGGACCAAAGACCGCTCAGAGACACCATTACGCCTTAGCCGACCSAGAAGAATGGAATGGTCTACCATGTTAAAAGCTTTGGCCAAGTCAATAAAAATAGCACCACAACATTGCMTAGAATCAAGGGCAATGGTGACATCATTGAGGACCTTTAAGGTTGCAGTGACATYTTCAWAACCTGAGCGGAAACCAGATTGCATACCAGAGAGAATACTATAGACGTCAAGAAAACCAGTCAGTTGATTATTGACAAGTATTTCCAACACTTTTGATAAACAGYGCAAAARAMYAATAGSCRTATAACAGTTAGGATCAGCTTGATCTCCCCCTTTAAATAAAGMARGAACCYTYGCTGTATTCCAAGCAATGGGAACCTCRCCAGAAAGGAGAGACKYGTTAAAAAGGTCAGAGATAGGCTTGGTGATGATAGGGGCAGCAACCTTAAAGGGTCTGACCCAGATGTTTTTTTGTGGTCAAGTTTAAGGAGCTKTTTTAGCACCTCAGACTCAGTGACTGCCTGCAGGGAGAAACTTTGTAGCASGGGAAAAAGAGGGAGACGCATCGGGGATAGTCACARTAGAAYGGYTGGGAGATGAAGAATGTTYGACGGGCAAGGAGGCATGGCTGAGTCAAACAGGAATCCTGACTTAATGAAGTGGTGATTAAAGAGCTCAGCCATGTGCTTCTTGTCAGTAACAACCACTACATCAACATTAAGGGACATGGGCAGATGTGAGGAGGAGGGTTTATTCTCCAGGTCTTTCACCGGTTTCCAGAACTTCTTAGGGTTAGACCCACAGAGAGAGAAAATGACTGCAGGAATGTTCACCAYAGCTGTTTAGAGAATTCAATGTTCATTTCTCAACCATAAACCACCTCCAACGTCATTTTAGYAAATGTAGCAGTCCGTCCAACCGGCATCAAATCAAATCACATTTTATTGGTCACATACACATGGTTAGCAGATGTTAACGCGAGTGTAGCAAAATGCTTGTGCTTCTAGTTCCAACTGTGCAGTAATATCTAACAAGTAATCTAACAACCGCAGACCACGTGGAACCACGCCAGCCCAGGWCCTCCACATCCGGCTTCTTCACCTTTTATTTCACCTTTATTTAACCAGGTAGGCCAGTTGAGAACAAGTTCTCATTTACAACTGCGACCGTGCCAAGATAAAGCAAAGCAGTGCGACACAAACAACAACAGAGTTACACATGGAATAAACAAARGTACAGTCAATAACACAATAGAAAKATTCTATATACAGTGTGCAAATGGCATAAGGAGGTAAGGCAGTAAATAGGCCATAGTAGCGAAGTAATTACAATTTATCAAATTAACACTGGAGTGATAGATGTGCAAGTAGAAATACCGGTGTGCAAAAGAGCAAAAAAGTAAATAAAAACAATATGGGGATGAGGTAGGTAGATTGGATGGGCTATTTACAGATGGGCTGAATACAGCTGCAGCGATCGGTAAGCTGCTCAGATAGCTGATGCTTAAAGTTTATGAGGTAAATATGAAGTCTCCAACTTCAGCAATTTTTGCAATTCGTTCCAGTCATTTGCTGCAGACAACTGGAAGGAAAGGCGGCCAAAGCAGGTGTTGGCTTTGGGGATGACCAGTGAGATATACCTGCTGGAACGCGTGCTACGGGTGGGTGTTGCTATGGTGACCAGTGAGCTGAGATAAGGCGGAGCTTTACCTAGCAAAGACTTATAGATGGCAATGTTCAACTTCAATTAACTGGCACTATGAAGAATAGCTTGGCCGTACTCATTGATAGCCTAATGTATACTTTAATATACTTTTGGTGTATGGGCTTTGGTGACAAAACGGATGTCACTGTGATAAGCTGCATCCAGTTTGCTGAGTAGAGTGTTGGAGGCTATTTTGTAAATGACGTCGCCGAAGTCGAGGATCGGTASMATAGTCAGTTTTACGTGGGTATGTTTGGCAGCGTGAAGGAGGCTTTGTTGCGAAATAGGAAGCCAATTCTAGATTTCATTTTGGATTGGAAATGTTTAATATGAGTCTGGAAGGAGAGTTTATAGTCTAGCCAGACACCTGCGGGAATGTCTGAGTGTAGTGTTCACCCACTAATTGGGAACGTGAGCTGTGTTTAGACCGTCGTGAGACAGGTTAGTTTTACCCTACTGATGATGTGTTGTTGCAATAGGTGTTGTTGCAGGGTGTTGAGGAGTATTTCTGTCTGTAATAAAGCACTTTTGTGGGGGAAAACTAATTATCATTGGCTGGCCCTCAAGTGATTGGGCCTATGCCCTCCCAGGCTCACCCGTGGCTGCGCCCCAGTAAAAATCAATAGATTAGGGTCTAATTTATTTATTTCAATTGAGTGATTTCCTTATATGAACTAACTCAGCAAAATRTTTGAAATTGTTGCATGTTGCTTTTTGTATTTTTGTTCAGTATAGCTGGTTGATAAACTGAAGTCAGGTTAATTACAACTGGGGTTGAAGCGGTCACCACTCTGGACGGTTCTGACTTAGAATACGTGGACAACTACAAATACCTAGGTGTCTGGTTAGACTGTAAACTCTCCTTCCAGACGCACATTAAGCATCTCCAATCCAAAATTAAATCTAGKATCGGCTTCCTATATCACAACAAAGCATCCTTCACTCATGCTGCCAAACATACCCTCGTAAAACTGACCATCCTACCGATCCTCGATTTCGGCAATGTCATCTATAAAATAGCCTCCAACACTCTACTCAACAAATTGGATGCAGTCTATCACAGTGCCATCCGTTTTGTCACCAAAGCCCCATACACTACCCACTATTGCGACCTGTACGCTCTCATTGGTTGGCCCTCGCTTCATACTCGTCGCCAAACACACTGGCTACAGGTTATCTACAAGTCTCTGCTAGGTAAAGCCCCGCCTTATCTCAGCTCACTGGTCACCATAGCAGCACCCACTCCTAGCACGCGCTCCAGCAGGTATATCTCACTGGTCACCCCCAAAGCCAATTCRTCGTTCGGTCYCCTTTCCTTCCAGTTCTCTGCTGCCAATGACTGGAACGAACTGCGAAAATCACTGAAGCTGGAGACTCATATCTCCCTCACTAGCTTTAAGCACCAGCTGTCAGAGCAGCTCACAGATCACTGCACCTGTACATAGCTCATCTGTAAACAGCCCATTTATCTACCTCATCCCCATACTGTATTTATTTATCTTGCTCCTTTGCACCCCAGTATCTCTACTTTCACATTCATCTTCTGCACATCTACCATTCCAGTGTTTAATTSCTATATTGTAATTACTTCGCCACCATGGCCTATTTATTGCCTTAACTCCCTTACCTTATTTGCACATGCTGTATATAGACTTTTTGTTTTCTTTTTTCTACTGTATTATTGACTGTATGTTTTGTTTATTCCATGTGTAACTCTGTTGTTGTATGTGTCGAATTGCTTTGCTTTATCTTGGCCAGGTCACAGTTGCAAATGAGAACTTGTTCTCAACTAGCCTACCTGGTTAAATAAAGGTGAAATAAATACAAATCCTACAGGAAGGTAACTGTCCAGGGTTGGAGAACCCTGACCTAGGGCATCAACCACCAGCCAGGGATTCATTTCATACGCTTTATACACTACTTTTTATTGCACATTTAGACCAAATTAAACTGGTGCATTTGGCAATGTTCAACTTCAATTAACTGGCACTATGAAGAATAGCTTAGCCGTACTCATTGATAGCCTAATGTATACTTTAATATACTTTTGGTGAATTTACGAGGCATTGCTAGATACATATTACCACGATATAGCCTATATGCACGGTTCTGACTGTCTCTCTGCCTGCCCGGATCCTCTCTCTAGTGTGTGTTTGTGTCTTCGGTCTGTAGCGTGTAGAATAGCTCAGCATACTAATTAATAGCCTCTACCTTGGTGAACTTGCGCGAGACATTGCAAGCGAAGAAATGGTGAAATACAGCATTGCGATAGCCTCTAGCCTACATCTTTTGATTGCCGATACACAGTTGACTGGCCAACATGTCGACCTATGCCCCTCCGCCTTGCTCTTTATGTATTTGCTGTGGAAGATGCGAGAGTTTGTTCTCATAGTAGAATAAGTAAAATCGTTTCCTGCGTTGCAAAAATACTGAATCTTAGGAGTGATGCCTAGCGGAATCGATGCTTGACACGCAGAAATTGGAGCCGAATAATCGATTATTTGAGTCGACTCCCCACTACTACCAGTGTGCATGGGGCAGCCTGAACGTTCGACGTTCCTAGTAGTAGTCTTATTTTTGTACCTTCTTACCTCTTCAATGTGCTTTTCCTCGAAACTTGGGTTGTATTGCATCTTGATTGGCTTAGTCATCGGTATCTTGGGGCTCCTCTTCATCTCGGTTCCCCTGCATTGTTCGGGGCAGTGCTTCGTCCTCAAATTCCGCCATTTTCTCTGTGTTTTGTATACCAAACGAAAGGGGTGCGGGTAAAACCAAAAGCTGAAAACCAACGAAGTCTGCTGTGCTATTGTATACACATCCGTTTTGTCTGCTTGTCTTTCACTTAGATTTGATTCAAAGTTAAATAATGTTCTTTAAAGCCCATCTCACACGATCCTTGTTGCTACTGCACATCTATAACACTGTATGAATCGCTATTCGAAACCAGACGCAGTGTGTTGAGGTTTATAAAACAAGCTTAACTGGTTAGCTAGCTAAACTACTGATCGAGAACGAATCTGGCTGACTATTTTCTACAGTCATTGTCACTCTATAATTACAATTTTACATGACCGGATGCAAATCTCATGCACATCGAAGTATCATAAAACGCTTGCATACTTTTCACTTTACGTCTGAATGCGGAGTATCGACAGAGAGGAAGAGGCAAAGCGAGAGGATTTATTCCTTCCAAAATATGTCCGCGAAATAAGCCTTTTTTGTATGGTGGTCTAWGAGAGTGTTGAATTACGTGAGGCTTATTTGATCATTCGTTAGGCTTTTACAACTGAATTTATGTGGATGCAGGTGGCATTCCGCAAACGACTCTAGCCTTGTTCACTTTGGCAGTTTGAAGTGACACAAAAACTATTTTTTCGCATATCCAATTCGAATCGGCTATTTCAAGCCACATACAAAGGTGGTTTGAAATCAGATACAAATCATGTGACTTGTGTCTGAAAGGTCAAATCTGATTTATTTAAAGGGAGTCCAAATTGAGCAAGTTCCCCATTATAAGTACATGGGATTTTGATTCAAGATAAGCTCTCTTTTAAAAACACACATAGAAAAAAAGCAGAGAATGTATATTGGTTTATTTTGTAGAAATACACCCTTCCTCACTTTGGAAAGAAGGAAGATTGTTCAAGCAACACTTCTCAACGCCATCCCATGTGATGACAGATTTCCACGGTGAGTCAAACTACATTTGAAAAAAGTAAATCAACTTAAGGGCATTGTCATTTTTCACCCAACTTTTAACCTAAATCAATGACATGGTGAAATGTTTTGTTGATTTCACATTAGTTGACAACTCAATCAAATGTAAATCAAAACTAGACATTGAACTGAAGTCTGTGCCAATGGCGGTCGGTCCTATTTAAGATGAGAGGATGATAAAATTATGATCATGGCCTTATTTCTATTACAGCATATTGGATGACAGTCATTCATATTCCATTCACCCAGTTCAATGTAGCATTGATAGGTTGAGGCTACTACATGATACTTGAAAAAGTTTCCCTGTACCCATCATGAGGTTGCTACAGTGAAGTGAAGAGGTGACTCCGGGATGCTGGCCTTCTAGGCAGAGTTCCTCAGTCTAGTTTCTGTGTTCTTTTGCCCATCTTACATCGTATTTTTATTGGCCAGTCTGAGATACGGKTTTTTCTTTGCAACTCCAGCATCCCGGAGTCGCCTCTTCACTGTCCACGTTGAGACTGGTGTTTTGCGAGTACCATTTAATGAAGCTGCCAGTTGAGGACTTGTGAGGCGTCTGTTTCTCAAACTAGACACGAATGTACTTGTCCTCTTGCTCAGTTGTGCACCAGGGCCTCACACTCCTCTTTCTATTCTGGTTAGAGCCAGTTTGCGCTGTTCTGTGAAGGGAGTAGTACACAGCGTTGTACACAGCGTTGTACACAGCGTGTACACAGCGTTGTACGAGATCTTCAGTTTCTTGGCAAATTCTCGCATGGAATAGCCTTCATTTCTCAGAACAAGAATAGACTGACGAGTTTCAGAAGAAAGTTCTTTGTTTCTAGCCATTTTGAGCCTGTAATCAAACCCACAAATGATGATGCTCCAGATACTCAACTAGTCTAAAGGCCAGTTTTATTGCTTCTTTAAAATCAGCACAACAGTTTTCAGCTGTGCTATCATAATTGCAAAAGGGTTTTATAATGATCAATTAGCCTTTTAAAATGATCAACTTGGATTATCTAACACAACGTGCCATTGGAACACAGGAGTGATGGTTGCTGATAATGGGCCTCTACGCCTATGTAGATATTCCATTTAAAGAAAAATCTGCCGTTTCCAGCTACAATAGTCATTTACAACATTAACTATGTCTACACTGTATTTCTGATCAATTTTATGTTATTTTAAATGGACAGAAAAATGTGCTTTTCTTTCAAAAACAAGGACATTTCTAAGTGACACCAAACTTTTGAATGGTAGTGTACATATGAGATGAGTAAAGCAGTATTTTAAACATTATTAAAGTGACTAGTGTTCCATTATTAAAGTGGCCAGTGATTCCAAGTCTATGTATATGGGGCAGCAGCCTCTAAGGTGCAGGGTTGCGTAACCAGGTCACAGCTGACTAGTGATGGTTATTTAACAGTCTGACGCCCTTGAGATAGGTGTTTAGTCTCAGCTTTGATGCACCTTTACTGACCTCACTTTCTGGATGATAGCGAAGTGAACAGGCCATGGCTCGGGTGGTTGATGTTGTTTATGATCTTTTTGGCCTTCCTGTGACATCGGGTGCTGTAGGTGTCCTGGAGGGCGGATAGTTTGCCCCCAGTGATGCATTGGGCAGACCACACCACCCTCTGGAGAGCCCTGTGGTTGAGTGCGGTGCAGTTGCCGTACCAGGCGGTGATACAACCCGACAGGATGCTCTCGATTGTGCATCTGTAAATGTTTTAGGGGCCAAGCCAACTTTCTTCAGCCTCCTGAGGTTGAAGAGGTGCTGCTGCGCCTTCTTCACCACACTGTCTGTGTAGATCATTTCAGATTGTCTGTGATGTGTATGCCGAGGAACTTGAAGCTTTCCACCTTCTCCACTGCGGTCCTATCGATGTGGATAGGGGCGTGCTCCATCTGTTTTTTTCCTGAAGTCCACGATCAGCTCCTTTGTTTTGTTGACGTTGAGTGAGAGGCACCACTCCGCCAGGGCCCTCACCTCCTCCCTGTAGGCTGTGTCGTCAATGTTGGTAATCAGGCCTACTAATGTTGTGTTGTCTGCAAACTTGATGATTGAGTTGGAAGCGTGCGTGGCTACGCAGTCATGGGGGAACAGGGAGTACAGGAGGGGGCTGAGCACGCACCCTTGTGGGGCCCATGTGTTGAGGATCAGCAAAGTTGGTGTTGTTTCCTACCTTCACCACCTGGGGGCGGCCCGTCAGGAAGTACAGGACCCAGTTGCACCGGTGATATGATCCTTAACTAGCCTCTCAAAGCACTTCATGATGACAGAAGTGAGTGCTACGGGGCGATAGTCATTTAGTTCAGTTACCTTTGTTTTCTTGGGTACAGGAACAATGGGGGACAGCAGACTGGGATAGGAAGATTGAATATGTCCGTAAACACTCCAGCCAGCTGGTCTGCGCATGCTCCGAGGACGCGGCTAAGGATGCTGTCTGCCTTGCAAGGGTTAACACACTTAAATGTCTTACTAATGTCGGCCACGGAGAAGGAGAGCCCACAGTCCTTGGTAGCGGGCTGCATCGGTGGCACTGTGTTATCCTCAAAGCGGTCGAAGGTGGTGTTTAGCTAGTCCGGAAGCAAGATTGTGTCCGCAACGTGGCTGGTTTTTCCTTTGTCATCCATGATGGTAAATAATGTAATGACAATTAAATTCTACTGTAAACAAAATAATCTGAAACAATTAAAACGGTGCTGTTGCCTTGCTATGTTGTTGTCTTAGGTATCTCTTTATGTAGTGTTGTCTCTTGTCATGTGTGTTTTGTCCTATATTTATTTTATCCCAGCCCCCGTCCCCGCAGGAGGCCTTTTGGTAGGCCATCATTGTAAATAAGAAGTGTTAACTGACTTGCCTAGTTAAATAGAAATAAAAACGAACTGCAAATCTATCCTACAAGTTTGTAGAGTCACAAGCTTTGATGTAGTCATTGCGTGCTAGGAATATGGGGCCAAATACAAAACTTTTCACTACTTTATTTATAAGTATGTTTAGGGGTGTAAAAAATGTTGACAGCTACCTTTGAGAAAAAGTATTACTTGTTAAACAAAATCTTCCTGAGCAATTGTATTAGTATAAAATAATTTTACCCATTTTTTTTTGCATTAAATATTTTTATTTATTTTACCAGGCAAGTCAGTTAAGAACAAATTCTTATTTTCAATGACAGCCTAGGAACAGTGGGTTAACTGCCTTGTTCAGGGGCAGAGCGACAGATTTTAACCTTGTCAACTCGGGGATTCGATCTTGCAACCTTTCAGTTACTAGTCGAACGCTCTAACCACTAGGCTACCTGCCGCCCCTGAAATATAGCTCAGTATTTGAGTTATTTATTTTATATAGTTATTAGACTCCACTGTATGTGTAAAGAATGTTACAATTATCAACTGAGAATACACAAGCTATCACACACGGGTAATGGTTAAAACACTCAAGGAGCAAGACAACCAAAACGGACCAACCAAACCCCTCTCAGCAGTGAGATATGTTTGAAGGGCTTCAGCTCCATCAGTTCTCCGTAAATAGATGGAAAACATCACAGGAGCAAACATACACATTTGTTTCACGTGCAGAAAAACCTCTCCATAAAGCTACTTTTGAATATAACCAGAAATTTCACACTGGAGCGAAGACCAACGCTTAAGGCTGTTGTGGAAAGAGATTTATTACAAAACAACCTCTTACAATACATGTGTTGATCAATACAAGTGAGAAAACCACACAAGTGCAGTGATTGTGAGAGACTTTCTACTAATCAGTTATATCAAAAGGCAAGTCCATGAGAGAAGCCTTTCAGCTGTGACGTCTGCGGGAGAAGATTCAGCCAAGTCATTCATGTCGCAGCCAACATTCAAGTGCACACAGGAGTCAGACCATACTCATGCAAGAGATGTGGAAAAGGCTTTTAGAATTCAAGACGCTTCAAAAAAAAATATCTAAAAAATAAACTGTCAGTAGCTACGGTTATCTTCTGACCGCTCTTTCAGAGGTGAGGAGTACATGCCAACCTAAATAACATGGACATCTAATAACTGTTCACCAGTTTGAAAACTGAGAAATTTTTATTTTCAATTGGATTTCCCAAATGATTCCATACATCTATACATGATTTATACTCTGATGATCACATCACTGATATTCACACCTTGGTTCTAATAGCCCATGTTTACTACAGTTGCTGTAATCTTTGAAAATTGTATTTTGGGTAGTTTAACTGGGCAAATAATTACCCATTTGGTTGTTTGGCCTTACGGAATGCTTTAGGTGCAGGCGAGAATTGATGAATCCCATTTATGCAGGGTGGAAACTAAGAGAGTGATAAGATATTTAAAAAATGTGGTTTATAAAATAATGTTTACTATTAGTAAAAACTTAAATTCTGCAATAAGACAGTGATACTGTTACTATATTGCATTTGTGTCTCTGTTGTAGTCCTTTCTTATTGAGTGTCTCTGTGATTTTGCCTTTCAGACTGCAGAATAGAGGTCGTCTCCTCTCCAGAGTGTTGCCTCTTCTGGTGGCGTTTTCTGTCGTTAATTTGAGAGAAGCTTTGTCCACAGTCTGAACAGTGGTACGGTTTCTCTCCAGTGTGAATTCTCATGTGTATTGTGAGTGAGTTCTTTTGGAAAAATCTTTTTCCACAGCAGGAGCACTGGAAAGGTCTCTCTTTATTATGCACCCTTCTCACATGAGTCATCACGTCACATGAACGAGAAAAAGTATTTCCACATTCCGAGCAAGGATAGGCTGCTCTTTCTCCAGAGAGTTTGAACTTGTGTGCTTGCTTGTGACACTTAAATGTTTTTTCAAGTGCAAAACTCTTCCCACAATCAGTGCAGTGGTATGGTTTCTCTCCAGTGTGCATTCGCTGGTGCCTTTCCAACCGTTGCATATTTGTAAAACCCTCCCCACAGTCAGTGCAGAGGTATAGTACACTGTCAGTGTGTGTTCTTTGATGTCTTTCAAACTTTGCCTTGTTTAAGAAACACTTTCCACAGTCAGAACAGTGGAGTGCCAGGTCTCCAGTATGTACTGGAAGGTGTGATCTTAGTTTTGCCATGTCAGGAAATCTTTTATCACACCTTGAACAGTGGTAAGGTTTCTTTCCTGTATGAGTTTCTTGTGGAAGGTATGCCTTTTCTCCAGTATGTWCATGCATGTGTGTTTTTAGATCTTCTGGTTTGGAGAAAAGTTCCTCACAATGATTGCAGCGGAAGTATTTCCCTTTCATATGCTTTCGTTGGTGGTGTCTTTTCAAATGATACGATTGAGAATAACTTTTGTCACAATCAGGGCATTGGTGAGCCTTCACTCCTGTATGTGTTAGTTGGTGTGACTTAAGACGATCTAATCGACCGAAACCTCTGTCGCATTCGGGGCAGTGGTAAGGCTTCTCTCCAGTATGTGTTCGTTGGTGTCTTTTAAGATCCCCCACTTGTCGAAAGCTCTTCCCACAGTCGGAGCACTGATTCATTTCAGAGCAGTGGTAAGGCTTCGTACCTGTATGAGTTTCTTGCTGAAGGTATGCCTTTTCTCCAGCATGTACATGCATGTGTGTTTTTAGATCTTTAGGTCTGGAGAAAAGTTCCTCACAATGATTGCAGTGGAAGRATTTCCCTTTCATATGCTTTCGCTGGTGGTGTCTTTTCAAATGATACGATTGAGAATAACTTTTGTCACAATCAGGGCATTGGTGAGCCTTCACTCCTGTATGTGTTAGTTGGTGTGACTTAAGACGATCTAATCGASCYAAACRTRMMTCYCAWTCGGGGCAGTGGTYAGGCTTCTCTCCAGTATGTGTTCGCTGGTGTCTTATAAGATCCCTCACTTTTCTGAAGCTCTTACTGCAGTCAAAGCAGTAGTGAGGCTTCTCTCCTCCAGGACTGAAGCCCTCAATCCACTCATCAGTGCCACCTGTATGTTGGGGCTCCTCTCCATTCTCCTGTGTTGTTTGGGGTTGTTGTGGTCTGTCTGAGTTTTGATTATTTTTCTCGGATTGGCACTGGGTATTGGCTGGGCATTGCGGTTTGCTATGTGAAAGCACACTCTCTACATTTGCTGCACTGTTGGCAGCTTTGAAGTTATTCTCCGGCAGGTCCTGTTGCTTTTTCACAAGTTCAGTTTGACGAATGCGTGTGACAGCTTTATCCAGTGTTATTTCTGGGTCCATTTGTAATTGCTCGGACAGTCTTCTGTCACGTAAGCCCATGACTAGTCTGTCTCTTATCATCTCACTGAGCAGAGCTCCATAACCACAATGTTCCGACAAACAATGAAGTGCCGTGATAAAATCATCAGCTGTCTCTCCTGCTTCCTGTTGTCTTTGGTTGAATTTAGTTCGTTCTAATATTACATTCCTCCTAACTGCCAAATGTCCATCTTGCTGCTCATTATTAGAACTGTGGAAGTGTTCCTGCTTGATCAGGTTGTCATCTTGCAGGTCTTCTGAGGTGTCCATCTCCTCTGCCTGGAAATACATTTAAAGTTGCATAATTACTAGTAGGCCTATTGTCCCTGTTCTTTAAAACAACATTTTGTAATACATAAAATATAGTCTACTTTCATTATGGTTCAAGTCCAAATTAGAATAGATAGCATATGCAATAAATAGCTAAACAAATAACTTAGGTCGATACATCTTTACAGTAGAAGCTAGGTCTAATCATTTGTATTACCTAGCAGTATCAACATGATAATGAGTTGTTTGTCATTAGGTCTAGAGATCACCATGATATAGCATATTGATTGCATTGGCTTGTGATCTAGGCTAGAAAAGGTTCATTGACAGTAGTACTAGTAGTGGGCATTTCCAAGTAAAAAGCCCCATGAGCACTAGCATGTGAAGTGCCAAATGAAAGTTAAAAGCCTATATTTCTGAGAAATTAAGGCATATCAAATGTTCAACCATTTTCCATCCAAAAAATTAGGAATAAGGAAAGGCTTTGATTTTTGGTGTTGGATTCTAGCTTGAAATATACTTATTACCGTACTAGAATGTATTTATTACTTTACATGTATAAGAAATGTAAATGTTTGGGGTCAATGAAGGGTGAATAGGAACACTGTGTGTATGGAAAGTTAGTGTTACAAGGGGAAGTGTAGTAAGTTCATATTCTGTTCAAACATGTTGTTGCTGAATATTAAAATTTGTGAGCAAGGAGGTAAAGTGCAACAGTCTAGTTTGGGTTCCTGATAAGGCAGGCCAGTTGCTTTGGAACTAGGACCATGAGGAATGTGGAACACAACTCGAGATAAGGTCAACAGTTGAAGAGAGGACACTGCTGGGAGGGGGGCTACAGGGGCCCACCCAGAAGACCATCTGATTACAGTCCACACACACACACCACTTACATGAGGATCATAGACTTAGGCAAGCCATGCCAATACCAGTAAGAGGAATCTACTGTGTTTCTGCCTAACAGAGAAGGATTGTTTATCTTAGACATGCAAGATGACACCACCATGTCAAAAGGTATAAATATATGCTTGTATGTTGTGTCTGCAACCCAGTGGGTTGAATAAACTTGGTTTGAGCTTAATCTAGTCGTCCGTTTGAGTTTCTACTCTGTTAAGAACCTAACAGTTGGTGTTGCTAGTGATTCACCACGATTTACAGCCGAACTGGAGAGTCCGAATCAGTTGAGCTGGAGCCGGCACCAAAAACAAGGTAGGCACAGTTCCTAGACCTGTTACCACTCATTCTGACATCTCTGGGAGATGAGTCATAGGCTGAACACAAATTATAGGATACGGACCTAGGAAACCTGAGTTTCTTCAGTAGTCCCATTGTGTTACGAACAATCATAGATATATGGTGTAGGGTAGGTTCTGCAAGGATAGGTCCAGAGTGGAGTTGGGTCCCTGCGAGATCCGTGGGCGACCCCACGGTGAAGGGTAGATTCCGTGTAGGATAGGTCCCAGGTGGGGTTGGTTCGAAGGTCCCAGGGGGGTGAAAGCCCCAGCCGTGGTGGCCATAAAGTGTGTGTATGGATAAATTGTCATTCTTGTATACTAGTACAGTAAGTTGCAGAGAAGTAGTCCATGTAGAAGGAGAAAGGCACGAAGTGCACTCGGTGGAGAATAGAGGATATCTGTGCTTAGAGATTAAACATTGTCATTGTCAGTGAGTGGGAATGTGGATGGTGATAGGTTGCCTGTAAGTTCTGGAGGGCGGCCCCCTCCATGGTGAGTCATCCACAATAGTCTGTGGTGAATTGGCATACAACACAACACAGTGTCATCCAGCACCAAAACTGTTAGGACGAGTGACAAAATAATTAAGCGCCTATACTGTTACTACTCTCCGGGGGAGTGGGTATCACACCGTCATTAATAGAAGGTGAGTGTTAGAACCGTGGGTACAGAAACCTAAACACCGTTGGGGGTGGCGCGGAGCCAATAATACCCGATATGGCGTCCGGGAGGGGTGGAAAGGGAGAATGTTACCAAAGCATTAGAAGCGCTGAAAAAAAGGCATACGAACAGCACCAAGAATCAAATAAGTGGTGAGGAAAGTTAGCCAAAATTGGTACACATCCCGTCGATGGACAGTTTAAATCCAGCCAAGAGTGTATGGATGCCATCGTATTGTGGAACACTGCAATCAAAGAACGGCCCAGACCACAATACACCGGTATCCTAACCACGGCACTTTATCAGCAAAGGATAAAAATGGAAAAAAGGTTAAAAAAATAAAAACCTGCCAGGTAAAATGGAGCAATAATATGACAAAAAAAACTAATAAAAAACTAGGCATATCCGAAGGGCGTGTGCACAGATGAGATTAACAGAAGCAGGAATTGGCTAATGCGTTAGAAAAGAGTAAAAAGGAAATCAGGAATTAGAGGGAGCCCTTGAGGATAGACAAAAGCAAATAAAACAAGTCATGGTTTCGCTTCAACAGTATCAACATACTTGTATATGCCATTGCCACTCCTCCGCCGTTCGCCGCCAGGCTACAAAGTGAAACAGGTACATCTAGTGTACCACCGTTATACCCTTCTCTTAAGAGGAAAAATAGCGATATGGGTTGCGAGATGCGGAGGACGGGCACATTACGAGCCCGGACATAGTAGTCCTGGATAGTGGATCAGCATGATCCAGGTAATCATAGAGATGTGTGTCCAGTACGAACGCATGCAACCTCGGTTATGTATCATACGAGACAAATAGTCCCAGTGGAGGATAATCCTATCCCAGCTGACGTGCAGCCCCAAGTTCAGCATCACCATCAGCCACTGAGAGTGAGTGAAATGTGTACTATTATGAAAGAAGCACCAGACCCAGTAAAGGAAGGACAAGAATCTATCAGTTTCTTGAGGAAACAGGGTAGAATGAGTGACCCAGCAACCACGAATGACAAAACTGAGGGATTCATGACAGCAGTTGGGAATATTTTGTTATATAAAGTACCAGTCAAAAGTTCACACCACTATTATTCTACAATAATAGGGTGTAGAAAATACTGTAGAAAATAGTAAAAAAGAAAGAACCTGGAATGAGTAGGTGTGTCCTAACTTTTGACTGGTACTGTATATCTGGCCTCTGCAGTCGATTGTGGTTCAGCAAGATACCGGTTTCTATGTGGCAGGAGATGTAGGAGGCTACGTCAAACACAGCTTCCTGGTAGATACAGGCGCTCAAATATCACTAATTGCTTACGATGAGAAATTAGCTAAATTTGCGACAGGAAAAAAAGTACCACATTCAGCGGGGTAACGGGCGGAATCGAAAGCGATACAACTATTATCCATGTCCTATATCATAGGACCAGTAACAATACCATGCTAATTTTACATGGCGACGGGAACCAATGTTGGGGTTGGATAATCTCTGCGAAAAGCCAGGGGAGTGGATTCTCAAAAGGTAACAAATTAACATTGGAAGTACAGACGGTGAAAGCCGAGCAATTGTTGTTTCAGGGTCATCCCCTATGGGCAAAAGACGCATTAGATTGCGGTCTGATTGAAGGCTGCAACCCTGTTGTGGTGGAGGTACATCCACTGCCAACGGTAAAACAATATCCTATTAAACCGGAGGCTGAGAAATCGGTGGCAATATTACTAGAGCGAGGAATTTCTTCTTAACTGACTTGCCTAGTTAGATTTTTTTTTWATTGCATTACGAGGACCAGTCCGATGCAACAGCCCTTTATTTCCAGTAAAGAAAGGACTAAAATGGCGTTTTAAAGTGAATTTTCACGGCATAAACAAACATGCAGTGAAAATCACACCAGTAGTAGCGGATTTGGCAGACCTATTGGCATCTATTCCCTCACTGTTACAGCATAGTGCTGGGCGATATGGCCAAAATATCATATCATGGTATTTTTCACATTTTGGACGGTATGACGGTATTTTATGTTTTTGATTAATAAAAGTTCTACATTTGCTTTATGCGTAGTGCGTGATCCTAGGATGGCAACACATATATTCTAAATGATTTCAAGGGGTCTTTCTCCATTCTGATTGGCTTATACTGTTCAATTCAACTTCAACCCAAAATCATGTCCATCAATTTCTGCATTTCCATCAATTTCTGCATTTCCTGCACTCATTTGAGATCATTTCCACACTGCCACGATATGGACAAAAATACTAGGCCTTATTTTTAACCAAATGTTGCAATTGCGATTAGATTAAAACACTTGGGTGAACTTTTGGAATCATGGAAATGTTTATTATGTTTATTATAATTCTATAGTTAGAATATAAATAATAGTGGGCACTTTGAATACAGTGTTGTTTGACATGACAACGAATGAAAATGCCATGGACAAGTTATTGTGACAGTGTAGGAACCAAAGTGATGTTCCATGTTTCCTAGGGTAGCCTATAATCTTTAGCTAGATTAAATCTTTATTCATATAGCCAACATATTCATGCTTCGCCTATTCCTCTTTGATTTATAAGATACTGTTGCACAAACAACATGCTGATTTAGGCCTCCACCAGCACTGGTATCAGGCTGTATTAGCTAGCTACGTTTGCTCTGACTCAGTACTAGCTAGTTAGCCAGCTAACTAGAGATTAGCATTATTGGCTAACACGATTTAGCTTAACTTGCTAAGAAAATACTAACTAGCTGTTTGCAGATGTAAGAAACACAAACTAATATTGTAATTATAGAACACTTGGATTTATATTAAGATCAAATTGTGTCAAATGGCGCCGGAACAGAAGGCAGACGTTTTACGTGTCCCCAACCGATTGTTTTTTTGTTTGTTTATCTGCGTTGTTTGTAACTTATTTAACTATTTTTGTACATAATGTTGCCGCTACCATCTCTTATGACCGAAAATAACTTCTAGACATCAGAACTCTGATTACTCACCACGGACTAGCAGAATCCTTTTTCTTCTTTCAAGACTCTGACGAGCCCGAGACGGAGGATATACGGCTCCCTTGGGAACAGACCCCGACCCCAGTGATCTGCGTGAAGAGGAGGCGGAGAAAGAGGCCGGAAGTCGGGCTGCCTTCTGAGGAGGAGGCGATCGAATAAACCCTCACTCCCCTCAATTCTGCTCGCAAACATGCAATCTTTGGACAATAAAATGGACGAGGTATTGGGAAGATTAAACTACCAACGGGACATTAAAAACTGTAACATCTTGTGCTTCACGGAGTCGTGGCTGAACGACAACAATATCAACATACAGCTGGCTGGTTATATGCTGTACCGGCAGGATAGAACAGCGCCGTCTGGTAAAGACAAGGGGCGGTGGTCTACATATTTTTGTAAACAACAGCTGGTGCATGATATCTAAGGAAGTCTCGAGCCATTGCTCGCCTGAGGTAGAGTTTCTCATGATAAGCTGCAGACCACATTACCTACCGAGAGAGTTTGTCTATATTCTTTGTAGCTGTTTACATACCACCACAGTCAGAGGCTGGCACCAAGATAGCATTGAATGAACTCTATTCCGCCATAAGCAAACAAGAAAACGCTCACCCAGAGGCGGCGCTCCTAGTAGCCGGGGACTTTAATGCCGGGAAACTTAAATCCGTTTTACCACATTTCTATCAATATGTTAAATGTGCAACCAGAGGGAAAATAACTCTGGACCACCTATACTCCACACACAGAGATCCATACAAAGCTCACCCTCGCCCTCCAATTGGCAAATCTGACCATAATTCTATCCTCCTGATTCCTGCTTACAAGCAAAAATTAAAGCAGGAAGCACCAGTGACTAGATCAATAAAAAAGTGGTCAGATAAATCAGATGCTAAGCTACAGGACTGTTTTGCTAGCACAGACTGGAATATGTTCTGGGATTCCTCCAATGGCATTGAGGAGTACACCACATCTGTCATTGGCTTCATCAATAAGTGCATCGATGATGTCGTCCCCACAGTGACCGTACGTACATACCCCAACCAGAAAACATGGATTATAGGCAGCATCTGCACTGAGCTAAAGGCTAGAGCTGCCGCTTTCAAGGAGCGGGACTCTAACCCGGAAGCTTATAAGAAATCCCGCTATGCCTCCGACGAACCATCAGAGTCAAAGCGTCAATACAGGACTAAGATCGAGTTGTACTACACCGGCTCTGACGCTCGTCGGATGTGGCAGGGCTTGCAAACCATTACAGACTACAAAGGGAAGCACAGCCGAGAGCTGCCCAATGACACAAGCCTACCGGACGAGTTAAACTACTTCTATGCTCGCTTCGAGGCAAATAACACAAACATGCATGAGAGCACCAGCTGTGCCGGAAGACTGTGTGATCACGCTCTTCGCAGCCGATGTGAGTAAGACCTTTAGACAGGTCAACATTCACAAGGCCGCAGGGCCAGACTGATTACCAGGACGTGTACTGCGAGCACGCGCTGACCAACTAGCAAGTATKTTCACTGACATTTTCAACCTCTCCCTGTCCGAGTCTGTAATACCAACATGTTTCAAGCAGACCACCATAGTGCCTGTGCCCAAGAACACTAAGGTAACCCTGCCTAACTGACTATCGACCCGTAGCACTCACGTCTGTAGCCATGAAGTGCTTTGAAAGGCTGGTCATGGCTCACATCAACACCATCATCCCAGAAACCCTAGACCCACTCCAATTTTCATACCGCTCCAACAGATCCACAGATGACGCACTCTACACTGCCCTTTCCCACCTGGACAAAAGGAACACCTACGTGAGAATGCTGTTCATTGACTACAGCTCAGCGTTCAACACCATAGTGCCCTCAAACCTCATCAATAAGCTAAGGACCCTGGGACTAAACACCTCCCTTTGCAACTGGATCCTGGACTTCCTGACGGGCCACCCCCAGGTGATAAGGCTAGGTACCAACATTGCCACGCTGATCCTCAACACAGGGGCCCCTCAGGGGTGCGTGCAAAGCCTCCTCCTGTAGTTCCCGTTCACTCATGACTGCACGGCCAGGCACGACTCCAACATTAAATTAGCCGATGACACAGTGGTAGGCCTGATCACCGACAACAACGAGACAGCCTATAGGGAGGAGGTCAGGTCACACCTGGCCGTGTGGTGCCAGGACAACAACCTCTCCCTCAACGTGATCAAGACAAAGGAGATGATTGTGGACTACAGGAAAAAGAGGACCGAGCACGCCCCCATTCTCATTGACGGGGCTGCAGTGGAGCAGGTTGAGAGCTTTAAGTTCCTTGGTGTCCACATCAKCAACAAACTATCATGGTCCAAACACACGACAGTCGTGAAGCGGGCACGACAAAACCTATTCCCCATCAGGAGACTGAAAAGATTTTGCATGGGTTCTCAGATCTTCAAAAGGTTCTACAGCTGCACCATCGAGAGCATCCTGACTGGTTGCATCACCGCCTGGTATGGCAACTGCTCGGCCTCCAACCGCAACGCACTACAGAGGGCATTGTGAACGGCCCAGTACATCACTGGGGCCAAGCTTCCTGCCATCCAYGACCTCTATACAAGGCGGTGTCAGAGGAAGGCCCTAAAAATTGTCAAAGACTCCAGCCACCCTAGTCATAGACTGTTCTCTCTGCTACCACARGGTAAGCGGTACCGGAGCACCAAGTCTAGGTCCAAGAGGCTTCTAAACAGCTTCTACCCCCAAGCCATAAGACTCCTGAACATCTAGTCAAATGGCTACCCAGACTATGCGCATTGCTGCCCCCTCCCCTCTCCACACCACTGCCACTCTCTGTTGTCATCTATGCATAGTCACTTTAACAACTCTACCTACATGTACATACTACCCCAACTAACCAGTGCCCCCGCATATTGACTCTGTACCGGTACCCCCCTGTATATATTGTTATTTTTTACTGCTCCTCTTTAATGACTTATATCTCTTATTCATATTTTTTTTAACTGCACTGTCGGTTAGGGGCTCGTAAGTAAGCATTTCACTGTTGTATTCGGTGCATGTGACTAATACAATTTGATTTGATTTGAAACATTGTGGTCATCAACATTGTTGCATGTGCTGCATTGACCCTGCAGACTGAAGGAAAGTGGCTCGTGGTCAAGCAACAACAAATGCTCTCCTTGAGTGACAAGGGGTGGGACTAAGTCTGTGTGGAAAGTGGCGTGGAGAGTGAGAGCAGAGAGGGATGACTCAAGTAGCGGAGTAAACTATAAAAATGGACGTTACATTTGTGTACATTTGAGGGTTCCATCTGGTACAGTACATAGATGATTTGTTGTTGGTGTCAAAAGACAGAAACTCATATGCGAGACCTTACAACAATAGTAAACTATTTGGCAGAGCAGGGTCACAAAGCATCACGTAAGAATTGGCAAAATAGGAGTTAACATATCTGGGGGTTTCGATTTCAAAAGGCACAAAGCACATTACACGCGATCCAGTAGAGACAATGAGTTCTCTGGCACGACCAAACACTCAGGAAAACCATAGGGCTTTTCAATTTTGTTAGACATTTTATTCCGTCATATTCTAAATTCAAAAAGGCACTCGCACATCTGAGCTCTCCTTTTTGCAGGTGCATGGTAACAGTAGAATAAAATTAGAAAAAATAAGAAACCCACACTGCTCTTGATAGGATCATTGCTCTTTAATAAGCTTTACATATCGACCTCACAGCCTTCACTCTGATCGAATACAACAGGTGTAGCATTGACAGGACAGAAATATCTAACTATTAATATCAAACAAATCAGGTAAATATGTAATTTCTCTCTCGCAGTTTGAGTTAACTTCTCTACGATAGGGGGCAGCATTTTCACTTTTGGATAAATAGCGTGCCCAATTTCAACTTCTATCTACTCATCCCCAGAATATAAGATATGCATATTATTAGTAGATTTGGATAGAAAACACTCTGAAGTTTCTAAAACTGTTTGAATCATGTCTGTGAGTATAACAGAACTTATGTAGCAGGCAAAACCCCGAGGACTAACCATTCAGAATTTTTTTTTTTTGAGGTCACTGTCTGTTCAATGAGTTTATTGGGATACTAGATTTCTAAGGGACTTGTTTGCAGTTCCTACCGCTTCCACTGGATGTCACCAGTCTTTGAAAATTGGTTGAGGTTATTCCTTTGTGCAATGAAGAAGTACGGCCATCTTGAATCAGTGTAATGTTATGTGTACTGTTTGAGAGTTGCGCAAGACTAGAAAAGTAGCGTTAGTTTGTTGTCCTCCTGTATTGAAAACAGATAGACCCGTCTTCAATTTGATCGATTATTAACGTTTAAAAATACCTAAAGTTGTATTACAAAAGTAGTTTGAAATGTTTTGGCAAAGTTTACACGTAAATTTTGAGATATTTTGTAGTGCGCAAATTGGAAGCTGTTTTTTTCTGGATCAAACGCGCCAAATAAATGGACATTTTGGATATATATGGACGGAATTAATTGAACAAAAGGACCATTTGTGATGTTTATGGGACATATTGGAGTGCCAACAAAAGAAGCTCGTCAAAGGTAAGGCATGATTTATATTTTATTTCTGCGTTTTGTGTTGCGCCTGCAGGGTTGAAATATGCTACACTCTTTGTTTACTGTTGTGCTATCATCAGATAATAGCATCTTATGCTTTCGCCGAAAAGCCTTTTGAAATCTGACATGTTGGCTGGATTCACAACGAGTGTAGCTTTAATTTGGTATCTTTCATGTGTGATTTAATGAAAGTTTGATTTTTATAGTAATTTTTATAGTAATTAATTTGAATTTGGCGCTCTGCATTTTCTCTGGCTTTTTGTCAAGTGAGACAGTAGCGTCCCGCCTAAACTCAGATTTTTGGATATAAATATTAACTTTACCGAACAATGTATTGTGTAACATACATTACACAATACAACATACATGTATTGTGTAACATGAAGTCCTATGAGTGTCATCTGATGAAGATCAAAGGTTAGTGATTCATTTTCTTTATTTCTGCTTTTTGTTACTCCTCTCTTTGGCTGGAAAAATTGCTGTCTTTTTCTGTACCTTGGCTCTGACCTAACATAATCGTTTGGTGTGCTTTCGTCGTAAAACCTTTTTGAAATCGGACACTGTGGCTGGATTTACAACAAGTGTATCTTTAAAATGGTGTAAAATACTTGTATGTTTGAGGAATTTAAATTGTTGTTTTGAATTTGGCGCCCTGCAGTTTCACTGGCTGTTGACGAGGTGAGACGCTACCGTCCCACATACCCTAGAGAAGTTAATTAATTTGATTAATATTATGGTGTTTCTATTCCAAGAAAAACAAAAAACCCTCGGTTTCTGTTAGGATGGAACGGAAACTATGGCGCTGTACAACATGACGGTCGGGAGTAGGCTACAGTACTGGGCTATTTAGCTAAAGAATCCCCATGTTGTGCGGGCACGCGGGAGACCGGGGTTCTATTCCCAGACGGGGAGGAAGGAGTAGGCTGTCCTTGTAAATAAGAATTTGTTCTTAAAACTTTAGGGATAGGGGGCAGCATTTTCACTTTGGATGAATAGCGTGCCCATAGTGAACTGCCTTCTACTCTGTCCCAGATGCTAATATATGAATGTGTATATTATTATATTATTAATATGCATATTATTATTACTATTGGGTAGAAAACACTCTGAAGTTTCTAAAACTGTTTGAATTATATCTGTGAGTAAAACAGAACTCATTTGGCAGCAAACTTCCAAATAGGAAGTGAAAATTCTGAAAATGGGGCTCTGTGTCAGGGCCTGCCTATTCAACTGGCTTATATTTATGGATCTGTATGCACTTCATACGCCTTCCACTAGATGTCAACAGGCAGTTGACATCCGCTCTTTTGTCAGTATTCAACTGCGCAGCAGGGAACCTCACATTGTCTTCTGAAATGCGTTAGGTATACACGACGAAATGCTCCGGCTCTGATTTTATTGGATACATATGGGAAAAACATCATAAAGTAGGATTTTCAACCGAGTTTGACCAGTTTATTCGACGTTTATTGGGACTTTTGGAATTTTTCGTTCCATGCGCTAAGATTTCTTGGACATGTGCCCTCCACATGGCTAGCCAAAGTTGCTAATTCGACAGAAGAAATGGACATTCTAAAACAAAACAACYATTTATTCTGGAACTAGGACTCCTTGCACAACATTCTGATGGAAGATCACCAAAAGTAAGAGAATATTTATGATSTTATTTCGTATTTTTGTGGTTTGTGTTGGCTCCAACAAGGTGGAGAATTGTTGGGCGCTGTCTCACAATATTGCATGCTGTACGTTGTACTAAAGTTATTTTTTTTAATCTAACACAGCGGTTGCATTAAGAACCAGTGTATCTTCCATTTGCTGTACAACATATAACATGTATTTTTTAGTAAAGTTTATGAGGAGTTTTTTGGTTAGATTACGTGACTGTCCAAAATTTCTCTGGACAATTTGGTGCATCATGGCTACGTATTCACAATGTAAAACCACGATTTGTACCTCTAAATATGCAGATTTTCGAACAAAACATAAATGTATTGTATAACATGATGTTATAAGAAGTTGTCCAAAGGTTAGTGATTAATTTGATCTCTATTTGTGGGTTTTGTGAAAGCTATGTTGGCGGTGAATAAATGGCGTTGTGTGTTTGGCTATTGTGGTGAGCTAATATAAATACATATTGTGTTTTCGCTGTAAAACATTTTTTTTTAAATCGGAAATGATGGCTGGATTCACAAGTTGTTTATCTTTCATTTGCTGTATTGGACTTGTGATTTCATGAAATTATATTATATGATATCCCTGTCGCGTTAGGCTAGGCTATGCTAGTCAGCTTTTTTGATGAGGAGGATCCCGGATCTGGGAGAGAGAAGCGGTAGAGGTTAACTGACTTGCCTAGTTAAATAAAGGTGTAAAAAAAAAAAAAGCCACAATCGGTGTTCAAAAATACCGATTGTTATGAAAACTTGAAATCATCCCTAATTAAATCGGCCATTACGATTAATCGGTCGACCTCTAGTGTGAACATATAAAACGTTGTTGGGGCGTTGTTTGGGCTGTGTTTCTGGGCCTAAGAAAGGCTTTTGATACTGTTAACCATGAGATTCTCATCGCAAAATTGTCCAAGTTCAACTTTTCTACCGATGCCTTGAGATGGATGAAATCATACCTTGAAGGCAGAACTCAGTGTGTCAGAGTGAGCAATGAGCTGTCGCCCACTCTTAGCTATGATGTGGGCGTGCCCCAAGGGTCAATACTGGGACCCCAAGGGTCAATACTGGGGCCCCTCCTGTTCAGCCTGTACATTAATGATCTGCCTTCTGTCTGTACAGGGCATGAAGTTCAAATGTATGCAGATGATACAGTGATATATGTGCATGCAAAGAGCAAACAACAAGCTGCACAAGAACTCACTACTGTAATGGACCAGGTTACAAGGTGTCTCAGTGACTCGTGTTTACATCTCAATGTGAAAAAAACTGTCTGCATGTTCTTCACAGAGAGGGCAACAGATGTTACTGAGCCAGATGTCTGTGTATCAGGGGAGAAGCTCCCGGTGGTATCTGATTAACTACTTTGGCATCATATTTGATTCCAACCTCTCTTTTAAAAAGCAGGTGAAAAAAGGTCATTCAAATAACCATATTCAACATAGCTCATTTCCGATCTATACGAAATTGTTTGACTACAGAGGTAGCAAAACTGTACTTCAAATCTATGATACTCCCCCACATCAAATACTGCTTGACTAGTTGGGCCCAAGCTTGCTGTACAACATAAAAACCCATTCAGTCTGTCTACAAACAGGCTCTCAAAGTGCTTGATAGGAAGCCCAATAGCCATCATCACTGTTACATCCTCAGAAAGCATGAGCTCCTGAGTTGGGAAAATCTTGTGCAATACACCGACGCATGTCTTGTATTCAAGATCCTAAATGGCCTGGCTCCTCCTCCACTCAGTATTTTTGTTAAACAGAAAACCCAAACATATGGCAGCAGATCCACAAGGTCTGCCATGAGAGGTGACTAGTTCCCTTAAGGAAAATCACCTTTAGTCAATCTGCTTTCTCTGTGAGAGCTTCACGTCTGGAATACACTGCCATCAGACACACATAACGGCACCACCTATCACACTTTCACAAAAAAAATGGCTAAAGGTCAATCAGATTTGTGAACATAATCCCTAGCTGTGTATTGCCGTTTTCCATGTTGTCTGTAGCTTGTGAGGTGTGGAAACACTGTTGCGTTTATGGATTTTGTCTTGTTGCTTTTTGTGCTATGTTGCTCTGTCTGCATGCTATGTCTTGCTTGTCCTATGTTGCTCTGCGTGTGCTCACTGCTTATTGATTGTCTGTATTGTAATTATTAAAAACAACCTGCCCAGGGACTGCGGTTGAAAATTAGCAGGCTGGCTAAAACCGGCACTTTTACTGAAACGTTGATTAATGTGCACTGTCCCTGTAAAAATTAAATATAAAATTAAAAATTAAAATAATGTGGGAATATGAATAATGTTTTAGTTTCTGTTCATTTATAAGTAATGTCAATGTTTATATTAAATGTTAAACAGTATGGATATACTACTCAAAAAGGAGACTGTTGGATTCGAGCTTGAAATATACTTATGTTACCATACTAGAAGTTATTACTTTACATTACAACGAAGGGTGAATAGGAACGCTGTGTATAGAAAGTTACAAGGGGTGACAAAGGGAAGTGCAGAAAGTTCATATTCTGTTCAAACATGTTGTTGCTGAATATTAATATTTGTGAGCAAGGAGGTAAAGAGCAACAGTCTAGTTTGGGTTCCTGATAAGGCAGGCCAGTTGCTTTGGAACTAGSACCATGAGGAATGTGGAACACAACTCGAGATAAGGTCAACAGTTGAAGAGAGAAGACACTGCTGGGAGGGGGGCCACAGGGGCCCACCCCGAAGACCATTTGATTACAGTCCTATCTCACATACACACACTTCCACACCCATGAGGATCATAGACTGAGGCAAGCCATGACAATACCAGTAAGAGGAATATACTTAGGAAGAAACTAACAGAGAAGGATTGTTTATCTTAGACATGCAAGGAGATGACTTGCCTAGTCGGAAGGTATAAATATATGCTTGTGTGACTTGTATGTTGTGTGCGCAGCTAAAGCACCCAGTYGGTTGAATAAACTTGGTTTGAGCTTTTTCTAGTCATCCGTTTGAGTTCTACTCTGTTTGTTCAGAACCTAACACTGGTCAAACAGATGGAAAAGGGGTCTTAGAAAACATCTAGCAGAAATAGTCTTAAAATATATTAGAAATACATCAAAACACAATCATGTGTAAAGACAACTGACAACTAATATGAACATTTAAATGTAGTTTTGCAGAAATGATTTGCCTTCTGTAAATGTAAGTAATTCTGTTACCAAAAACCCACATATCTTTAAGATATTTTCTTAGTTCACAGAAGTAACAAGTAAAGCTAGACCTACTTTCTCTTTCTGTCAGGTGGTGGTCAAACCCCTCCCTCTCCAGTTAATGTTAACTACCCCTGCGCTTACTGACACCTACACATTACATTTATTGTAATCAGCATCCTCCCCCACTGAGTGCCAGCCGACCCTGAATGTTGAACAGTAGTTGAAATTTGGGAGGTCCAAATCTGAACTAATCAGAAGTCTTTCACAAGTTTGGACAATACAGTAAAATAAAAGTAGGGCAGAGTATAGTCCGGTACAATAGAGTACTGTACAGTAGAATTTAGTACACTAAAGTTCAGTATAATTTATTGTGTACTCTACTGAACTATACTCTACCATGCTGTACTTTAATGTCCAAACTTGTTTAACATAGATATTTATGATCAGTACAGATTTGTTCTGGTCCAGACAAACCAAACTTGGTCTTGTTTGGGGACAGACCTCAGAATAATAGCCAGTGTGTAGAATATCCAAACATGCAAAGGAGGTTATTACATTTCTCTACCTTTGTGTACTCAGAATACATCACCATGAAGAGAATAACAGTCATAGTTATGGATTTCTGTACAGATCAGGGACCCATAATGTAATTATATTACCATCATTCTGTTACTGGGTGTTAATCCAATTCACTTACTGTAGCTCAATATGCAAAATTTCTATGTATTTTTTTTTTTTACTTGAGTCTTCATAGCTAACGCCGCATTCTTTCTGCCGACATCTTTGAATCTTAATTCGGAGTAGAGTTTTTGGAAAACGTGGTCACAAACTGATGGAGATTATACTGTCATTCTGTTAACAAACTATATCTGTACTGTTCGAGTACATGTGTTTTTGTAAAATCTTCAGTGGAAATTGTTAAAAGTAGTTATTGTGCAAAGAGTTGTATGGTTTGTTTAACTTTGCAATCAATGGTTTTTGTTTGGCATACTTTTGAAGTGAAAAATCGGTGTCTCAGCGTCATTATGTTACCTTTGAATTGCCCGGCTCCTCTTCATCTCGGGTCTCCTGCATTGTTTGGGGCAGTCCTGCGTCCTCAAGTTCCGCCATTTTCAATGGTGTGTTTTGTATCCAAACAGAAGTGTTGCGGGTAAAACCAGTGGCTGCAAACCAACCAAGTCTGCTGTTCTATTCTATACACAATATTTTTGTCTGCTTTTGCAGGTTGCAAATTGAATTATGGTTAGATTTGATTCAAAGTGAAAATAAAAATAAAACAATCTCACAGGACCTTTGTTGTGCTGCTGCACGTCTATCCACTGCTGGTATTCCTCTCTCCACACCAGAACGTGATGCGGTTAAAAAAGAAGAAAAACGCAGCAAGCTAATCTACCCACTGAGAACAAAGTGTCGTAAAATGCTTCCAGACGTTTCACTTTACGTATGAATGCAGAGTATTAATGTTCTAAAACCAGAAAAATCGCGAGACTTCCGGGAAAGCATGCGAAGCAAACTGACATGACAACTCCGGGGTTTGTCGGGTTTAAGGAAGGCAATGAGAGACAGTGTTGATTTTAACTTGTAAATCTTGGTGGGGCAAACCAACAAAAAACATTTTTGATGCATGCCAGCAAAGTCACTACACAACACTAAGCAATATATTCATTGCATTATAACGGTGACAAACGGTGCCCACAAACTTAAGGCCTACATAAAGCTGTCCCAACAGCAGACCTTTCCTTCCAGCACCATGGAGTGAATCCTTACCACCGCTACACCTGGCTATCAGCGGAGCCTTTTCTGGCAGCGAAACAGTTCATTCAGCCTCATTTACTGCCTTTTTAAAAAACATTGCTGATAGAATTTGTTCTTAACTGACTTACCTAGTTAAATAATTGTTAAAAAATATGGCTGCCTTGCTTAAAAGGATCCGACCCTTTTTTTCAATGTTTCACCTAAAATTACATACCCAATTCTAACTGCCTGTAGCTCAGGAACTGAAGTGTTTTTTTTTGTACCATCTTTGAAACTCAAGAGAAAGGCCATAATATATTATTACACCCTAGGTGCCATTTAGATTTTGGCCAGTAGATGTCAGCAGTGTATGTGCAAAGTTTTAGACTAATCCAATGAACCATTGTATTTCTGTTCAAAATGTCGTATCAAGACTGCCCAAATGTGCCTAATTGGTTTATTAATACATTTTCAAGTTCATAATTGTGCACTCTCCTCAAACAATAGCATGGTATTTTTTCCAATGTGTCAGAGGAAACACTGTCAAACTGACGACCAAAATTAACTTGCAGGCGCCCAGCCCGCCACAAGCAGTCGATAGAGCACAATGAGACAAGGACATCCCGGCTGGCCAAACCCTCCCCTAACCCGGACGATGCTGGGCCAATTGTGCGCAACCTCACGGGTCTCCCGGTCACAGCCGGCTGTGACACAGCCTGGTATCGAACCCGGGGCTGCAGTGGCACCTTAGCACTCATTGTTGAATTTGCGATTTCCAACTTATGTAATGTTTATGTCTAATGGCCAATGAGCACCGATACGTTTTATCTATAATTTCTCTTCATGACAAGGTTTGAAAAGGATTTGCCAAAAGATTTTGAAAATGACTGCCTTCTAGCTTGCTAGCTAAGATTTTGAAAGTATGATGTTGACATGATCAGTCCAATCAAAGCTACGCTAGTTATAACGTGGTTTGACCAATGACCTTGAACCTTCTTGGACGGGCACTTCTAACGTAAGTCTATGGCAGCACCCAACGAGCTTGAGTTTTCGAGCTCTTCCCGTAGATTTTGCGGTGATGTATTGTCCCCATGAGTGACAGAACGCTGAGCCAATCACAGTGCAACTAGAGAACATTACCAACCCCTACGCTCCATGTTTTCCGCTGGCTGCCCCACCACCACAGAAAGCACTGTGCTAGGATGAAACACTTGCATTTTGGAGCTGCCRTACTCAAGAAAGCAAAAAAGAGAACATGTTTGTATGCAGCTTTATTAACTCAAGTATTATTATTTTTTTACATTGTTTGCAAACTGATATGTGGTATGTATTAATGCCAAAATAACATGCAAAACAGGCAAAAAAGAAAAATCCTAAACAGGTGGGTCTCAAAACCTGCCCTGAATGAAGCGTCACCTCTGATGAGAGAAGTGAAACATTCTTCCTTAGTAGTTAATGCGAGTGGCTGTAGGACTGTACTATACTCCTTGAGAAAAGCAATCTCACAAGGATGTAGTTTGCTGCTCACACCCAGGTCTTAACAGATTTGCCCCAGCTGGTCATCTGTTAGGGCTACGAGTTAGGAGATGGCACGGTACTCTGAGCTCCATCTTGTCACACATGGTACAATTACTTTCATGCTTGCAATGTTCTCTATTGCCTCTGAAGCAAATGTGAACCTGTGTGCTTTGTTCCAAATGCTGTAACATTTTGACTTTGCACTTCTGTACAATTTCCGTGATGGACCTTGGGATGCAGCTTTGTCCACCTCATTGGTGGCAAGGAGGTTGAGGGTGTGTGCCACACAAAGTTGATGTGAAGGGATAAAACAATTAAGTTCTTGAGGAGGTTGAGCAAGAATCGCACCCACATCATCAAACCTCACTCCATCATCCGAATTTTAAAGTCTGCATGTATTTCACTTATCTTGGCAGCAATCACGTTGTAGGTATGACGTCCTCTCAGTCTCGCACAAGCCAAAGCAGCCGACTTCCTCTCCAAGGTGTCCTTTTTTCATGCTGAAAAAGCTTCTGTTATGGGCAGACCAGATGTCTGCTGTGGTGCAGACTGACTTTACACTCTGGAGTTTGGCGGAGAGAGCTTCTTTCACGGACTCAAATTCCCTTTCAATTTGTTGAATCAAAAGTCTTTCTACACATGACCTTTCTCCCACCACTGATTCCTTCTAATAGCTTGCGGAATGAAGGCACCTCTACTAGTGAAAAGGGTTGCACATCCTCTATGATGAAGTCAAATACCAGGTGATTAGTCCGGCTTTGTGATGTTTGTTGCGGCCCTCCTGGTTCTAGTTTTGCTTGTTTCAATGGTGTACAAGATGTCCCTTTTTGGCCATCTGTAGATGGCTGTGCATCGCTGTTATGAGAATTTTGTTATCAATGTTCATAAACTTCAATTAATCTGCTCAGTCTGCACCCAGAGTTTGTAAGATTCTGGTTGAATGAAGCAGACAAGAGTCTCATCTTACAATAGTCCAAATGTTTATTCACTAGAACGTTCTGACGTCCAAATACAAAAACATCCATTTTATACTGGCTTCTTACGCACATACCTTCACACAAACAGTAGATATCCTACGCACATACATACACACAAACAGTAGGTCAGTTTTATCCGTCTCCATAGTTTTCACCACTGCGTATCACTACCAAACCGACAGTTCCATTCCCCCGAGATTAGAGAAACCTTGAGAAGTACTCCCTGTCCTATCATAAGTCTCTCAGAGTTCTAGCCAGGTCGGTTCAAACACAGTTTAATTGTTCTTCGGTATTTTCTTAGGCACACACATACAAGTTCAAATCTTAAGCTACGCCTTGCTCAGACAGTCTGTGTTTTTCCACTATACAGATACATTGTTTAATCTGCAACAAGTTTCATAATTTTATGCAAGCCTAACAGTTTCTCCCCTCCACGGGTGGAGACAAAATGTCCTGGAAACCATGTTGGATGTATTTGATACCATTACACTTATTCTGCACACACAAAAATTGCACACCTCTTTAAAAGGAACCTTCACTAGTGGTCTACAAGCGTGGCCACAATATTGGGGACAGCCTAGTGAGATCTGACCTGCCCCCTGAGCCCACTCAGACAATCTTGGCACCCATTCAAAATGGGAATTGCAAATGTGGCTCATGTGTACAGTGCAACAGCACTATGAAAAACATCCTTCTTCAGACACCCACACACAGGTRGAAAAATCCCTGTTAGCGATGTCATTTCATGTAAGACAAAAGGAGTAATCTATCTCATCACCTGTGGAATAGCCAACGTAGGATCATTGAAAAGACAATTAAAACAACGCATAGCTGAACACRGCAACGCAATCAGGTGTAAGAACACTGACTACTTGGTAGCAGCTCACTTTGTTGAAGCTAACCATTCTATCTCCTCCCTCAAATACACAGGTATCGAGCATATTACTCTACCAAGGAGGTATCGAGCATATTACTCTACCAAGGAGGTATCGAGCATATTACTCTACCAAGGAGAGGAGACCCTACTATTGAGGGAGACCTACTGAATGTCCTATCTAGAAACACTGACCCCTAGTGGTCTGAATATTGACTTTGTTCTCAGGCCCTTTTCATGAACAAGTCCCCTTTTTTATGAACAAGTCCCCTTTTATATGAACAAGTCCCCTTTTATATGAACAAGTCCCCTTTTATATGAACAAGTCCCCTTTTATATGAACAAGTCCCCTTTTATATGAACAAGTCTGTCAAATGAACACATTCTTTCCAGAGCTTATCAGCGTGTCCCAAGATGTTACGTTTGAACCAAAAAATGACATGTGACAAAGATCAAATGGAAACAATGAAATAAGTATATGAAATGAAATAATGAATGTTGATGTTAATACTATGTAAAATATCTAATCATGTTGCAATATGATAATGAAAACAATACCCTCATATATTCAACATGCTGTAAACTTTTTGCTTTAACAGTTTCACTTTTCATCTTCATCACTGTAATTACTATGACACAACCCCTCACTATTGTCATTGGTTGCACTAATTACACAGTTTGTCTACATAACCTGGTTCATGCATTCATGACATCACCCTGAAGAAGGCACAGGGATGCTGAGACGTTGGTGGTTTACCCAATAAACAACTGGGAACCTTCATAAAGTGTTCACTCCCCTTGACTTTGTCCACATAGTGTTGTGTTACAGACTGATTTTAAAATGGATTACATTGAGATTTTTTMGTCTCTGGTCTACACATAATACCCCATAATGTTAAAGTGGAATTATATTTTTTCAAAATGTTTACAAATTAATTAAAAATGAAAAGCTGAAATGTCTTGAGTCAATAAGTATTAAGCCTGTGTTATGGCAAGCCTAAATAAGTTCAAGAGTAGAAATGTGCTTAATAAGTTGCATGGACTCACTCTGTGTGCAATAATAGTGTTTAACATAATTTTTGAACGACTACATCATGTCTGTACCCCACACATACAATTGTCTGTAAGGCCCTTCAGTCGAGCAGTGAATGTCAAACACAGATTCAACCACAAAGACCAGGAAGGTTTTCCAATGCCTCGCAAAGAAGGGCACCTATTGGTAGATGGGTAAAAATAAAAAAGCAGACATTGCATATCCCTTTGAGCATGGTGAAGTTATGAATTATGCTATGGATGGTGTATCAATACACCAGGTCACTACAAAGATACAGGCGTCCTTCCTAACTCAGTTGCAGGAGAGGAAGGAAACCGCTCAGGGATGAGGCCAATGGTGACTTTGAAACAGTTACAGAGTTTAATGGCTGTGATAGAAGAAAACTGAGGATGGATCAACAACATTGTAGTTACTCCACAATACTAACCTAATTGGCAGAGGGAAAAGAAGGAAGCCTGTACAGAATACAAAGCATAGTAACCAGGTTTTTATGAACAACCAATTTGACAGATCTTGAAGAATTTTGAAAAGAATAACAGGTAGATGTGTGGAAAGCTCTTAGAGATTTACCCAGAAAGACTCACAGCTTTAATCGCTGCCAAATGTGCTTCTACAAAGTATTGACTCAGGGGTGTGAATACTTGTGTATATGGTTTGGAACCGGTGTATGCTATGGCCATATGAAATGTAAATAGAGCTCTTTGGCCATCAAAAGTTTGGGTTTGGCCTTCAAAAGAACAATGCATATGCAGAAAGTATCTCATCCCTACTGTAAATAAGGTGGTGGATCTTTGATGTTATGGGGCTATTTTTGCTTCCACTGGTCCTGGGGCCCTTGTTAAGGTCAATGGCATCATGAACTTTACCAAGTACCAGGACATTTTAGCCAAAAACCTGGTTACCTCTGCCAGGAGGCTGAAACCTGCCCGAAAGTGTATCTTCCTTCCAGCAAGACAAAAAAAACTAGGCAAGTCAGTTAAGAACACATTTTATTTACAATGACGGCCTACCCCAGACGACGCTGGGCCAATTGTGCACCACCCTATGGGACTCCCAATCACGGCCGGATGTGATACAGCCTYGATTCGAACCAGGGACTGTAGTGATGCTACGCCACTTGGGAGCCAAAATACAAATACCCCAAGCACACATCAAATTCCACAAAGAAATGGTTAATTGACCACAAAATCAGTCTCCGGAGATGAACACCATTGAAAATCTTTGGTTTGAATTTGAGAGGGCAGTCCATAAGCGCAGACAAAGGATATCAAGGATCTGGAAAGATTCTGTATGGAGGAATGGTCTAAACTCCCTCCCTATATGTTCTCCAATCTCATGAAAAAAAAAGTATATTTTTTATCTGTAGGACAGATTTTTTTTTAAATACAGATTAAAAATAAAAAATAAAAAAATAAAAACACTGCTCAGACATCAGACCAAACTTTTTAAACACCAGGTTTGTCCACCGATTCTTGCCTTCAAATTCACTGGTAGGCTAGATTTCATAACTTGAAATGTATTTTCTACTGCTTTCCTGTGCCTACCGCTCTTCTGTGAGCTGCTCCACAACCAGTTGTTTGAAGGCTGCACGCTCTCGCTGCCCGGTGATATTCCGCTCAAAGTAGGCAGTGTGTGGCACAGTGTGCTAAATAATCTACATAACGAGCTAACAGCTTCAGGAGTTTTTTTCAAGGGTTTCCAAAACCTCCCGGGACCAGTGGGAAGCCCTGTAAGTCGAGCCCTTCACCCTATTCACTATATAGGGGTGCCATTTGGGACACAGCCATACAGTTGTTGCTGGTACAATTTTGTGTTGTGTTGAAAGATGGCTGTCAAACCAGTCATTTACTGTAGCATAATGCCTGTATATTCCTCTTATCTGTAGTGCTGCAGAGGCTTACAGTAAAGCGACAGAGACTTCTTCTCTTCTTCTCTCTGTGGGAGACTCATGTGAACTGAATACAAAGCCCTCATTTAGAGACACTGAATCCAAGGGTGAACCAATGAGAGCTGTTGTTCCAGAGGAAACAGACAGCGGGAGAGGCAGTCATGCAAAAGAAACAAGCAGCCGTACTGCTAATGGCACAGAATCCACAGAAAACAGCCACGGAATACAGCAGAGCAGTTCCAAGCTGAGGAAACCCTTCAAGTGTGACATATGTGAGAAGACCTTCCACGCGAACTGTCTGTTGAAACGCCATATAGCAGTTCACAATAAACCGAAGGGGCCCTATAAGTGTGACTTTTGTGCGAAAACCTTCCGCCTGAGCTGTATCCTGACTCAACACATGCAAACTCACTCAAAAGAGAAGCCTTTCAGTTGCAAAGTTTGCGGAAAGAAATTCCGTAGTAAGACAAATCTGAAATCACATGAGTTTGTTCATGCAGAGGTGAAACCGTTCACCTGCCTCACTTGTGGACGAGGTTTCGCCTCAAAGTACATGCTTGACGTACACCAGCGAGTTCACACAGGTGAAAAACCATACAGCTGTACCACGTGTGGAAAGAATTTCAGTATGTCTCAAAACGCATATTAGATCTGTACATACAGAACGCCCACACCCATGCTCCCACTGTGACAAGACCTTCTGGCGTCCTGTCGAATTGCAGGAGCACCAGGTAGTTCACACAGGGGAGAAGCCATTTAGATGTGAAATATGTGAAGCTACTTTCAGCTTTAAGGAGAACCTTACYAGACACCATCGAATTCACARGAAGAAGAGGCCGCACACATGTGAGGCGTGTGGAAAGACATTCATTCAGTCCACCAACRTAAAAGCTCACATGCTAGTTCATGGGYCATTAAAACCATTTATGTGTGACGTTTGTGGAAAGACTTARCTTTACAATTATCAACWGAGAATTCACAAGCTATCACACGTGGCTGATGGAGAGGGGCACTCAAGAACCAGAAAGAACAAGGCCAACCAACAAAAACAAACCGATCAACCAAAACCCTTCAGCTGTGAGATATGTTTGAAGGGCTTCAGCTCCATCGGTTCTCTGAAAACACATGGAAGAATTCACACAGGAGAAAACATATACACTTGTTCCACATGCGGAAAGACTTTTCTCCATAAAGTTACTTTTGACTATCACCAGAAATTACACACTGGAGAGAAGCCCAATGCTTGTGGTTGTTGTGGAAAGAGATTTATTACAAAACAATCTCTTAAGATACATGAGCTGATCCATACAGGTGAGAAACCACACAAGTGCAGTGATTGTGGGAAGACTTTTGGATTTATCGGTAATCTCAAAAGACATGAGCGAGTCCACACGGGAGAGAAGCCTTTCAGCTGTGATGTCTGTGGGACACGATTCAGACAAGCCAATCATGTCAAAACCCACATGCAAGTGCACACAGGAGTCAGGCCATACTCCTGCAAGAGATGTGGAAAAGGCTTTTCTGATTCAAGACACTTCAAAAAGCACAACTGTGTCAGTAGCTAACGCAAATCTTCTGATCGCACTTTCAGAAGTAAGAAATGAGGATTACATGCCATGATGTTACAATCTCAATAACGTGGATATCTAATAACTTGAGTCAGATGTGTATGAGTCTGAATGCTGAAAGACAGTTTTTTGTTGTTGTGGATTTCCAAAATTATACCATAATCTTGGCATGTAAATTATTTCTATACTGTGATGATTACATCCCTAATATTCATTGTCCAGTTAGACTTTTATTCTAATAGACAAGTCCATTTATTAACTACACTTTTTGTTATTTGAAATAGCCTTAACTATTAGGTTGTCTGGCCTTATGGGATGCTTTAGGTGCAGGGGAGGATTAACAAATACCATTTATGTAGGGTAGAAACTAGGAGAGTGACGAGATAACCAAACAAAAAAACAGCAGTCATTTGTGAAATAAACTTGACTGTTGATACAAGATTATTTCAAGGATATGACAAATATAAACCTGGAATAAAGATGGTGATACTGTTACAATATTGTATTTGTGTGTTGCTGTTGTAGTCCTTTCATATTGAGTGTCTCTGACTGTGCCTTCCACACTGTAGTATAGAGATCAAGTCTCCTCTCCAGAGTGTTGCCTCTTCTGGTGGCGTTTTCTGTCGTTCATTTGGGAGAAGCTTTGTCCACATTCTGAGCAGTGGTACGGTTTCTCTCCGGTGTGCATTCTCATGTGTATTGTGAGTGAGTTCTTTTGGAAAAATCTTTTTCCACAGCAGGAGCACTGGAAAGGTCTCTCTTTATTATGCACCCTTCTCAAATGACTCATCACATCACACGAACGAGAAAAAGTATTTCCACATTCCGAGCAAGGATAGGCTGCTCTTTCTCCAGAGAGTTTAAACTTGTGTGCTTGCTTGTGACACTTAAATGTTTTTTCATGTGCAAAACTCTTCCCGCAATCAATGCAGTAGTACGGTTTCTCTCCAGTGTGTGTTCGCTGGTGATCTTCCAACTGTCGCAAATTTGTAAAACCCTCCCCGCAGTCAGTGCAGAGGAATGGTATTTTTCCACTTCCAGTGTGTATTTTTTGGTGTCTTTCAAACTTTGCCTTGTTTAAGAAACACTTTCCACAGTCAGAACAGTGGAGTGCCAGTTCTACGGAATGTACTGGAAGGTGAGATCGTAGTTTTGCCATGTCAGGAAATCTTTTATCACACCTTGAACAGCGGTAACGTTTATTTTCCTTGTGTGTTAGTTGATGTTGTTTAAGCCTCTCCTTTCCTGCAAAGCTTTTGTCACAATTAGAGCAGTGGTAAGGCTTTTCTCCTGTGTGTGTTTCCCGATGTCTTTTAAGATGATATCCGCGAGTAAAACTCTTATCGCAGTCGGAACAGTGGTGACGCTTTTCCCTTGGTGAGATCTTCTCTGTGTGTTTTCGCTGGTGCTTTTTCAACGACCATAACAGTTTGAATCTCTTCCCACAGTCGGGGCAAAGGTGAGGCCTTTCTTGACTATGTACTTCCATGTGTACTTTTAGTTCTCCCGGTTCAGAAAAGCTTTTATCACAGTAAGGACAATRACCCTCTTTCTTATGTGTCCTCTGGTGACTTTTCAGAAGATCTGAGCGGGTAAAACTTTTCCCACAYTCAGGGCAGTGAAAATGTTTCTCTCCCGTATGTGTTCGCTGGTGTAGTTTAAGTTTATCCACTTTAGAAAAACTTTTACCACAATAAGAGCACTCAAGAAGCCCCAAAGTATGTTTTTGTTGGTGCATTTCAAATGCATTTAACAACTGGAATCTCTTCCCACAGTCTGGGCAAAGGTATGGCTTTTCTCCAGCATGTACATGCATGTGTCTGTTCAGATCTTCTGGTTTGGAGAAATGTTCTTCACAATGATTGCAGTGGAAGTATTTCCCTTTCATATGCTTTCGCTGGTGGTGTATTTTCAGATCATACGACTGGGAATAACTTTTGCCACAATCAGAGCASCGATGAGGCTTCTCTCCCGTATGTGTTCGTTGGTGTCTTTTAAGATGATAAACTCGTGTAAAGCTCTTCCCACAGTCGGAGCAGTGGTGACGCCTCTCACCTCCATTAGAACTCACAATAGGGTCATCGGAAGTATCATGAGGCTTCTCTCTGTTCTCCTGAGTTGTTTGGGGCAGTTGTCTTTCTGGGTGCTGATTTTTCCCAAGTTCAGGCACACTGTCTACATTTGCTGCACTGCTGGTAGCTTTGAAGGTATTCTCCAGCTGGTGTTTTTTAAGCTTCTCCAATAGGACAAAGCTTTCCACACATTTAGTGGAGTGAAAATGATGTTTGTCTTTCGCGTGTATTTTTTGGTGTGACTTGAGATTATCTAATCGAGCAAAACTTCTGTTGCAATCAGAGCAGTTGTGAGGCTTCTCTCCAGTATGTGTTCGCTGGTGTCTTATAAGATCCCTCACTTTTTGAAAGCTCCTACCGCAGCAGGCACAGTAGTGAGGCTTTTCTCCTCCAGGACTGAAGTCATCATTATCTAGGGGCTCCTCTTCATTCTCCTGCGTTGTTTGGGGTTGTTGTGGTCTTTCTGAGTTTTGATTCTTCTTCTCTAATTGGCACTGGGAATTGGCTGGGCATTGCTGTTTGCTATGTGACAGGACACTGTTTATATTTGCAGTGTTGCTTGAAACTTTGACGGTATACTCTGGCAGGTCCTGTTGCTTTTTCACAAGTTCAGTTTGACGAATGCGTGTGACAGCTTTATCCAGTGTTAGTTCTGGGTCCATTTGTAATTGCTTGGACAGTCTTCTGTCAAGTAAGCCTGCGACTAGTCGGTCTCTTATCATCTCACTGAGCAGAGCTCCATAACCACAATGTTCTGACAAACAATGAAGTGCAGCGATAAAATCATCAGCTGTCTCTCCTGCTTCCTGTTGTCTTTGGTTGAATTTAGTTCGTTCTAATATTACATTCCTCCTAACTGCCAAATGTCCATCTTGCTGTTCATTATTAGAACTGTGGAAGTGTTCCTGCTTGATCAGGTTGTCATCTTGCAGGTCTTCTGAGGTGTCCATCTCCTCTGCCTGGAAATACATTTAAAGTTGCATAATTACTAGTAGGCCTATCGTCTCTGTTCTCTAAAACATTCATTTTGTGATAATATAGCCTACTTTTCATTATGGTTAAATTCCAAATTAGAATAGATAGCATATACAATAAATAGCTAAACAAATAACTTAGGGTCTTCAAATCTTTACAGTAGTAGCTAGGTCTAATAATTTGAAATACCTAGCAGTATCAACATGATAATGATGATTTGTCATTAGGTCTACAGATCCCCATGATATAGCATATTGATAGCATAGGCTATTGATCTAGGCTAGAGAAGGTTCATTGACAGTAGTATTAGTAGTGGACATTTCCATGTAAAAAGCCCCATGATCACTGGCATGTGAAGTTCATGGGAGCACATCAAATTTGGTGCTTTTTCAAACAGTTTTGTTTTTTACATTTTTCAACCATTTGTTCCATCCTAACATTTTGAATAAGCCAAGGCTTATGATTTCTGGTCCCAAAAAAAGAGTAAAGTCGTGGAGGTAAATATGCACCGACACCAATTAAATTTGACAATTTATGCTATTTCTAAGAAATGTGACAGTAGCTAGGTTTCCATTCCAATTGGCGACAGATTTTAATGTGAATATTCTAGAATCCGCATAAAGAAACTATGCGCATTTCCTCATCAGTGGTATGTTTCCACCAAATGGACTTGTTGCAGATACAAATCAGTGCGTGATGACATACTGCACAGAAAACATCTAGCCGAACAAGTCTTAACAGGTATTAGAAATACAGCACCAGTCAAAAGTTTGGACACACCTACTCATTCAAGGGTTTTTCTTTATTTTTACTATTTTCTACATCGTAGAATAATAGTGAAGACATCAAAACCTTGAAATAACACATATGGAATCATGTAGTAACCAAAATAATGTTAAACAAATCAAAATATATTTTAGATTCTTCAAAGTAGCCACCCTTTGCCTTGACAGCTTTGCACACAGCTTTGCACACTCTTGGTATTCTCTCAACCAGCTTCATGCGGTAGTCACCTGGAATGCATTTCAATTAACAGGTGTGCCTTGTTCAAAGTTAATTTGTGGAATTTCCTTCCTTCTTAACGCGTTTGAGTAAATCAGTTGTGTTGTGACAAGGTAGGGTTGGTATACAGAAGACAGCCCTATTTGTTAAAAGACCATGTCCATATTATGGCAAGAACAGCTCAAATAAGCAAAGATTAACGACAGTCCATCATTACTTTAAGACATGATGGTCAGTCAATCCAGAAAATGTTAAGAACTTTGAAAGTTTCTTCTAGTGCAGTCGCAAAAAACATCAAGCGCTATGATGAAACTGGCTCTCATGAGGACCGCCACAGGAAAGGAAGACCCAGTTACCTCTACTGCAGAGGATAAGTTCATTAGAATTACCAGCCTCAGAAATTGCAGCCCAAATAAATGCTTCAGAGTTCAAGTAACAGACATCTCAACATCAACTGTTCAGAGGAGACTGCGGGAAATAAAGCTTTCATGGTCGAATTGCTGCAAAGAAACCACTACTAACGGACACCAATAAGAAGAGACTTGCTTGGGCCAAGAAACATGAGCAATGGACATTAGACCGGTGGAAATCTGTCCTTTGGTCTGATGAGTCTAAATTTGAGATTTTTGTTTCCAACTGCTGTGTCTTTGTGAGACACAGAGTAGGTGAACGGATGATCTCCGCATGTGTGGTTCCAACCGTGAAGCATTGAGGAGGTGGTGTGATGGTACTTTGCTAGCGACACTGTGATTTATTTAGAATTCAAGGCACACTTAATCAGCATGGCTACAACAGCATTCTGCAGCGATACGCCATCCCATCTGGTTTGCGCTTAGTGGGACTATAATTTGTTTTTCAACATTTCAACAATGTTGAAGTAAAGACCCCTGCCAACTAATATTAACATTTAGACTTGCAGAAACTATTTCCCTTCTGTAAGTTTAAGAAATATTGCTTAGTGTCTTGGCATTTTGTTACCAAAAACCCACATCTACAATTTATTAAGTGTTAAAGTGCATCAATATGTTGCCAAATCAGTGAAAGAATGACAAACAAAAAAAATCTGTAACAGAATGACTGCAACTGAATTAGCTACAATGGGAATTCATAGTAGTCACAAACTGTCCTCCCTTCCGCTGGCATACTGTTATGTTCAGCTCATAACTGTTTACTTTCTCTTTCTGTCACCTGATGGTCAAAGCAAGTGTGAGAGAATCTGGACAACCCCTCCCTCTCTCTTCTCTCTCCAGTTAATGTCACTTCTCCCGGCTCTTAATGACACCTACCCATGAACCCCCTTTCTTTCAAATGACTGTAACCAGCCCTCTCACCCACTGAGCACCTTCCAACACCGGACATCCATGGACATTTGAAAAGTAGTTAAATTTGGTCAGTCCAAATCTGAACCAATCATAGACTTCTGTTTCACAAGTTTGGACAGCACAGTACAGTAAAGAAAAGTAGAGTATAGGACAGTACAGTATGGTACTCTACAATAATTAAGTACACTAGCGTACACTAGAGTAGAGTACATTTAAAATGTACTGTATTTTACTCTTCTGTGCTATACTTTGATGTCCAAACWTGTGAAACATAGATGTCTATGATTGGTACAGATTTTTTTTTAAAGCACTTTATAAAATACAATTGATTGATTTGGTCCAGACCAACCAAATGTCCTTTTGTTTGCGAGCTCATTAGTATAATAGCCCGTCTGTAAAATAATACCCAAACATGCAAAGGATGATATTACATTTGTCTACCTTTGTGTCTATTCAGCAGCCATGATYTCATTATGTTACTGGGTGTTAATCCACTTCACTTACTGTAGTTCAAAAACACGCAGTATTTCTGCAGACCTCTTTGAATCTTACTTTGGAGTAGATATTTCAGTTTTTGGAAAATGCTGTCACAAAAAAACGCAGGGAGATTTTACCATCATTCTGTTACTAACCTTTACATCTGCACTGTTCGAGTAAATGTGTTTTTGTACAATTTTCTGGGTATTATTAAAAGTAGGCCTTGTGCATAGAGCTGTATGGTTTGTTTACCTTTGCAATCAATGGTTATTGTTTGGCATACTTTTAAAGTGAACAATAGGAGTCTCCGCGTCATTCTGTTACCATGGAATTGCCCGGCTCCTCTTCATCTCGGTTATCCTGCATTGGTTGGGGCAGTCCTGCATCTTTTTCAAGTTCCGCCATTTTCTCTGACGTGTTTTGAATGACAACAGAAGGGGTTCGGGTAAAACCAGAGGCTGCAAACCACCGAAGTCTGCTATGCTAATCTATACGCAATAGTTTTGCTTGTAGTAATTTAAGCTTTTGGTTAGATTTATATTCAAAGTGAAATAAAAATAAAAAGCTTATCTCACAAGATCCTTGCTGCTGCACGTCTATCCGCTGTCTGGTTAGCTATTCCTCTCTCCACGTGTGTGTCGTGAGCAACATTAGCGCGAGCAACAATAGTGTCATCCGCGGTTCGTTTTCAAAATATCAGTCCCTCATTGAAACTGATGRAAACTGATAAACATTTTGAAAACATGCCACAATTGGACAACATAATGCTAAGCAAGGTTGAAATGTTATATAAATTCTCAAAACACATATAATTGGTTCATTTGAATGAGGTGAAATTGCTGTATTTCAATGTATTTGAATTCAGAATTGCTTTGGGGGCATACATATAATATATGCACTGTGCACCCTAAGGTATGTAATGTGCACCTATGAAATGGGGTATCAGCCTACTCAGTGACACCCACAGAACACAACTATGTAGAGTTCCCACATATTAGCGTCCTACCTCTTATTACAGGACATTGACTGTGGGAAATCATCATCCCAGTCAGTCTATTGTGTATTGGGCATTCATATCGCACTGTACAGCCTGAGCTACGAATTGTGTACCCATGAAATGGGGTATCAGCCGACTCAGTGATACCCACAAAACAAGGTTTGAATGTTATATAAATTAAACAAAAGAAAATTATTAGGTAATTTTGACYAAAACAACTCAAAATCTGTTGAAATCACACTGTGGATGTATTTGAATTCAGACTTGTATTGGGAGCACCATCCCACTTCAATATACACAATAGACTGACTGGAAAGGTGATTTCCCACAGTCAAAGTCCTGAAATAAAAGCTAAGATGCTAATATTTGTGTAAACTCATAGTTATGGCCGTAACGGGAGTACATTTTAAGAGTTTTTCTGAGCAACTCCATATTTGGTCAGTAACAAATGTATTTTGATAACGCTTTCAGAGCTGTCTACGGGAGTGAACGTTATTTATAATAAGAATTACATGGAAAATGGCTGGCCCTCCCTTCGGCAAAATATATTTTACCTAAACCCTCCCTGACCCTCCCCTATACCCCAAATAATAATTAAAACAAAGTGGATAGCAGAGAACATGTCTACCYTTTACCCTCACTTCTTGGACAGACCAGAGCCTTGAATATGCAGTTTTAGAAACTGTTCTTTGTCTTGCAAGCATTATATGGCAACACAGGAATATTGATAGTGCAAAGGGCTGCAGGCCAGAAGGTTGTGAGTTCGCAGACTACCGTGGACAAGAGTAGGGGTGGAATTAATCTGTTATTGTATTTGCTGGGCTGAGGAAAAAATAGCCTTTTAAACTCAGCTAAAAAAGAAATGTCCCTTTTTCAGGACCCRGTCTTTCAAAGAGAATTCGTAAAAATCCAAATAACTTCACAGATCTTCATTGTAAAGGGTTTTAACACTGTTTCCCATGCTTGTTCAATGAACCATAAACAATGAATGAACATGCACCTGTGGAACGGTCGTTAAGATACTAACAGCTTACAGACAGTAGGCAATTAAGGTCACAGTTATGAAAACTTAGGACACTAAAGAGGCCTTTCTACTGACTCTGAAAAACATCCAAAGAAAGATGCCCAGGGTCCCCGCTCATCTGTGTGAACGTGCCTTAGGCATGCTGCAAGGAGGCCTGAGGACTGCAGATGTGYCCAGGGCAATAAATTACAATGTCCCTACTGAGATGCCTAAGACAGTGCTACAGGGAGACAGGACAGACAGCTGATCGTCCTTGCAGTGGCAGACCACGTGTAACAACACCTGCACAGGATTGGTACATCGGAACATCACACATGCGGGACAGGTACAGGATGGCAACAACAACTGCCCGAGTTACACCAGGAACGCACAATCCCTCCATCAGTGCTCAGACTGTCCGCAATAGGCTGAGAGAGGCTGGACTGAGGGCTTGTAGGTCTGTTGTAAGGCAGGTCCTCACCAGACATCACCGGCAACAACGTCGCCTATGGGCACAAACCCACCGTCGCTGGACCAGACGGGACTGGCAAAAGTGCTGTTCTCTGACGATTTTGTCTCACCAGGGGTGATGGTCYGATTCTCATTTATCGTCGAAGGAATGAACGTTACACCGAGGTCTGTACTCTGAAGCGGGATCGATTTGGAGGTGGAGGTTCCGTCATGGTCTGGGGCGGTGTGTCACAGCATCAACGGACTGAACTTGTTGTCACTGCAGGCAATCTCAATGCTGTGCCTTACAGGGAAGACATCCTCCTCCCTCATGTGGTACCCTTCCTCCAGGCTCATCCTGACATGACCCTCCAGCATGACAATGTCACCAGCCATACTGCTCGTTCTGTGCATGATTTCCTGCAAGACAGGAATGTCAGTGTTCTGCCATGGCCAGCGAATAGCCCGGATCTCAATCCTATTGAGCATGTCTGTGACCTGTTGGATCGGAGGGTGAGGGCTAGGGCCATTCCCCCCAGAAATGTCTGGGAACTTGCAGGTGCCTTGGTGGAAGAGTGGGGTAACATCTCACAGCAAGAACTGGCAAATCTGGTGCAGTCCATGAGGAGGAGATGCACTGCAGTACTTAATGCAGCTGGTGGCCACACCAGATACTGACTGTTACTTTTGATTTTGACCCCCCCCCACTTTGTTCAGGGACATTATTCAATTTCTGTTAGTCACATGTCTGTGGAACTTGTTCAGTTTATGTCTCAGTTGTTGAATCTTGTTATGTTCACACAAATATTTACGCATGTTAATAAGTTTTCTGAAAATAAACGCAGTTGACAATTGGAAGACGTTTCTTTTTTTTGCTGAGTTTATAAACATTTCATGCAATTGTACTTCATTTTTACATATTAGCAGAATATTTTTTTTAATACCACACAAATTACAGAAATAACAAGGTAAGAATGGACAGAGAGATGGGCATATGTATTCATCGTATTTTTCCAATGACAAATCAGTATTTGCAACAAAACTGTCCCTGTTTGAATTATTTGCAATCTGAGACGTCATTGGGCATCTGAGCATGGTACTTTCAAAAGTTAGGTCTACTCTGTCCGGGGTGGAACGGTAGTCCTATCTACGCAGAAAGATGTAAACTTTAACTGCTGGCTACTTTTCTTCCYTGGCTTAACCCAACGAGATAAGGTCACAGGTGTTTCCTTAAAGCTGTCTGGGTTTAAACATCTGCTATTGTACAGAAAGTAAATAGCTTAATCAATTGATCACTTCCCAATCAAAGTATTTTTTGTGACTATAGAAGGCTATAACTCAGCCTTTGAATGTCTCTGGTACACAACAATTATATTTCCATATGCATCGGAGTCACGTCTTTCCTGTGTATTTTACATAAAGCATTGAGGACCAAAGTGCTGTCACAGATCACTGTAAATAATCGGATCCATTGTATTTTCTTCAATCTTAAGCTAACAAAGGGTAGGTCTGTGCTTTGACGTTTTCATTAATATAAGGTAGGCCTATGGCATACCCTTTCATACCCCCACAATTCGAGTCTTTGTTTTAATTTAGCCTACCTCTGTGTCAGTGGGCTGTTATTTAAAGGAAGCATGGTGGGTGGAGGAATTGACCTACAAATCTATGGATATAGCAGCCTATAGCCTAATTTCGTCTGTTAAACAGGTAAACCTACCTCTTATTTCTTAAATAGGAAGAAATAAGCTTCAACACAAAGCCCACTTGTTATTAGTAAAGTTTAATTAAAATGAAGACTGTTAAGGACCTCCCCTTTTTTTCAATTTTCGCCTAAAAAGATTGCCTGTAGCTCAGGACCTGAAGCAAGGATATGCATATTCTTGATACCATTTGAAAGGAAGCACTTAGAAGTTTGTGGAAATGTGAAAAAAAATTACGATAATATAACACATTAGATCTGGTAAAAGATAATACAAAGAAAAAAACTTGCGTTTGTTTTGTACCATCATCTTTGAAATGCAAGAGAAAGGCCAAAATATATTACATTTACATTTAAGTCATTTAGCAGACGCTCTTATCCAGAGCTATTACTAGATATTATTAGATATTACTCCAGCCCAGGTGCAATTTAGATTCTGGCCAGTAGATGGCAGCAGTGTATATATGCAATGTTTTAGACTGATCGAATTAACCATTGCATTTCTGTTCAAAATGTTGTATCAAGACTGCCCAAATGTGCCAAATTTGGTTTATTAATACATTTTCAAGTTCATAACTGTGCACTCTCCTCAAACAATAGCATGGTATTATTTCACTGTAATAGCTACTGTAAATTGGACAGTGCAGTTAGATTAACAAGAATTTAAGCTTTCTGCCAATATCAGATATGTCTATGTCCTGGAAAATGTTCTTGTTACTTACAATCTCATGCTAATCGCATTAGCCGTCCCGCGGGGGACCCACCGATCCTGTAGAGGTGAAGATGAATTAGATGAAGTAGATGAATTATGCCCACTCGAATTTGCCTACTTTCAGCACCATCAGCTGTCCATTTCCAATTGATTGTGCTGCAGCTGCTGCTTCAAATTTCAGCACCACAATGAAAGTTACTCTAATCTGGCTTATTGTGAGGTCAATAACTCTGATAAATACATCATGAGCAAGAAACACATGTTTTTAATAAAATAAATTAGAATCATATCATGCTATCAACCTCCGGTCCTCCTGATCTTCAACACTCTCCTTCTCAAACTGGACAGAACATAGGCGTATGTTTGGGAAGAAGCCTTTGACTCTCCTCCTAAACTGCCACCGCAGGCCTACACAACACAGCTATTGTCTAGGCAGCACACAAAAAAAGTTTTTGATCAGCAAGAGCTGAGCAGGCCGGGGCTCAGTGTTGGAACATCCATTGCAGTGTGTAATGCAGCCTAGTTTTATTTACACCATCAATACATAGCCTAATAAGCAACTCATTCCAAAACACAGAAATATAAAAATGTCATCCATTACAAATTACATGACCATCCCCTGGTCTAGATTTGAAAAAATGATATATACTAAACCCTCCCCTTGACTGAAATTGAAAAAGCATGACCCTTSCCATTTTCCTCCAGGTACCAATTATGTACATTTAGATCCATCCGTAATGGGAGTTTGAATCTGAGCTTCCTGGGCCTTGGCTAGGAGACAAGTCATACTCGGTCGACATCTCAGATACTGATTCAGCTGTACTGGTTAATTTAGCCATTTAAAGTTTAAAACAAGCTACCTTATATTCGTTTATTTTTATTTAAACAGTGCATGGATGTTAACTTCTATCTCATCTGAGGTTAAGATAAAATACTGAGAAGGTTTAAATACAAGACATTGTATTAACTAGTATGAATATTTTAAATACAGAGGATGTATTTACAGTACTTTCTAGTATTTTACAGCATCTGACTGTATTTTTCATGTTTTGAAGAGGCTCAAATGTTATGGTCCCAAAGAACGTCTAGAAGGCGGCCGGCCATGCAACCAGGTCAGCAGTTTCACTGTGATAGCAAGAGCGGGTGCTTTTGATGTTGACAATTTGCTGAAAAGCACCCTGAAAAGTATGCACAGATATTGCATAGACCATTGAATTACAATTACTAGAAGGGGCATAGGCCCTTAACCATGGCTATAAAAGGTGCACAGCTTTGGGGGTGAGGGGGGAGATTTCTCAGGCTCAATATAATTTTGTCTCCAAGTTCGAAAAAAATCATTGGGCCATTTTTGTGGGGTCTCCATCTCAAAATGCACATACAAGGATAACAGGTGTTGGGAAAAGAGAATACTTGCTGTTCACCCAAACCAACACTGTTTCGAATGGGAATGTCTGTTTTACTCATTTTAATTATACTGAACAAAAATATAAACGCAACATGTAAAGTGTTGGTCCCATGCTTCATGAGCTGAAATAAAAGATCCCAGAAATGTTCCATATGAAAAAAGTGTTTCTCTCATTTTGTTCACAAATTTGTTTTACATCCCTGTTAGTGACCATTTCTCCTTTGCCAAGATAATCCATCCACCTGACATGTGTGGCACATCAAGAATCTGATTAAACAGCATGATCATTACACAGGTGCACCTTGTGCTGGGGACAATAAAAGGCCACTATAAAATGTGCAGTTTTGTCACACAACACAATGCCACAGATGTCTCAAGTTTTGAGGGAGCCTGCAATTGGCATGCTGACTGCAGGAATGTCCACCAGCGCTGTTGCCAGATAATTGAATGTTAATTTCTCTACCATAAGCCGCCTCCAACGTCATTTTAGAGAATTTGTCAGAACCTCCAACAGGCCTCACAACCGCAGACCATGTGTATCGTGTCATGTGGGCAAGCGGTTTGCTGACGTCAACGTTCAATGTTGTGAATAGAGTGCCCCATGGTGGCGGTGGGGTTATGGTATGAGCAGGCATAAACTATGGACAACAAACACAATTGCATTTTATTGATGGCAATTTGAATGCACAGAGATATCCTGACGGGATTCTGAGCTCCATTGTCGTGCCATTCATCACCATCACCTCATGTTTCAGCATGATGATGCCTGGCCCCATGTCCCAAGGATCTATCTGTACAGAATTCCTGGAAGCTGAAAATGTCCCATTTCTTCCATGGCCTGCATACTCAGCAGACATGTCACCCATTGAGCATATTTAGGATGCGCTGGATCTACGTGTACAACAGTGTGTTCAAGTTCCCGCCAATATCCAGCAACTTCACACAGAAATTGAAGAGGAGTGGGACAACATTCCACAGGCCACAATCAACAGCCTGATCACATCTATGTAAAGGAAATGTATCGCACTGCATCAAATCAAAATCAAATCAAACTTTATTTGTCACATGCGCCGAAAAAAACAAGTGTAGACTTTACCGTGAAATGCTTACTTACAAGCCCTTAAGCAACAGTGTAGTTCAAGAGGAAGAAACATTTTACCAAGTAGACCAAAATAAAAGTAACACAATAAGAATTACAATAACGAGGCTATATACAGGGGGCACTGGTACCGAGTCAGTGTGCGGGGGTACAGGCTAGTTGAGGTAATCTGTACAATGTAGGTGGGGGCGAAGTGACTATACATAGGTAACAAACAAACAGCGAGTAGCAGAAGTGTACAAAATGGGGGGGGGGGGCGTCAATGTAAATTGTCCGGTGGCGATTTTATGAATTGTTCAGCAGTCTTATGGTTTGGGGGTAGAAGCTGTTGAGGAGCCTTTTGGTACTAGACTTGGTGCTCCGGTACTGCTTGCCGTGCGGTAGCAGAGAAAACAGTCTATAACTTGGGTGACTGGAGTCTCTGACAATTTTATGTGCTTTCCTCTGACACCGCCTATTATATAGGACCTGGATGGCAGGAAGCTTGGCCCCAATAATGTACTGGGCCGTTCGCACTACCCTCTGTAGCACCTTACAGTCAGATGCCGAGCAGTTGCCATACCAGGCGGTGATGCAACCGGTTAGGATGCTCTCGATGGTGCAGCTGTAGAACCTTTTGAGGATCTGGGGACCCATGACAAATCTTTTCAGTCTCCTGAGGGGGAAAATGTTTTGTGGTGCCCTCTTCACGACTGTCTTGGTATGTTTGGACCATGATAGTTCGTTGGTGATGTGGACACCAAGGAACTTAACAATCAACCCGCTCCACTAGAGCCCCGCTGATYTTAATGGGGGCCCACCTTTTCCTGTAGTCCACGATCAGCTCCTTTGTCTTGCTCACGTTTAGGGAGAGTTTGTTGTCCTGGCACCACACTGCCAGTTCTCTGACCTCCTCCCTATAGGCCATTGTCGGTGATCAGGCCTACCACTGTTGTGTCGTCAGCAAACTTAATGATGGTGTTGGAGTCGTGTTTGGCCACGCAGTCGTGGGTGAACAGGGANGGTGATCAGGCCTACCACTGTTGTGTCGTCAGCAAACTTAATGATGGTGTTGGAGTCGTGTTTGGCCACGCAGTCGTGGGTGAACAGGGAATACAGGAGGGGACTAAGTACACACCCCTTTGGGGCCCCAGTGTTAAGGATCAGCGTGGCAGACATGTTGTTGCCTTCCCCTACTACCTGGGGGCGGCCCATCAGGAAGTCCAGGATCCAGTTGCAGAGGGAGGTGTTTAGTCCCAGAGTCCTTAGCTTAGTGATGAGCTTCGTGGGCACTATGGTGTTGAACGCTGAGCTGTAGTCAATGAACAGCATTCTCACATGTTTATTTCACTTTTGTTTGTCCTTTTGTCCAGGTAAGAAAGGGCAGTGTGGAGTGCGATTGCATCATCTATGGATCTGTTGGGGTGGTATGCAAATTGGAGTGGGTCTAGGGTGTCCGGGAGGATGCTGTTCATGTGAGCCATGAACAGCCTTTCAAAGCACTTCATGGCTACCGACGTGAGTGCCACGGGTCGGTAATCATTTAGGCAGGTTACCTTCGCTTCCTTGGGCACAGGGACTATGGTGATCTGCTTGAAACAGGTAGGTATTACAGACTCAGTCAGGGAGAGGTTGAAAATGTCAGTGACGACACTTGCTAGTTGGTCAGCGCATGCTCGCAGTACACGTTCTGGTAATCCGTCTGGCCCAGCAGCTTTGTGAATGTTGACCTGATTAAAGGTTTTGTTCTCAACAGCTACCGAGAGCGTTATCACACAGTCATCCAGAACAGCTAGTGCTCTCATGCATGCTTCAGTGTTGCGTGCCTCGAAGCGAGCATAAAAGGCATTTAGCTTGTCTGGTAGGCTCGCGTCACTGGGCAGCTCGTGTCTGGGTTTCCCTTTGTAGTCTGTAATAGTTTTCAAGCCCTGCCACGTCCGACGAGTGTCAGAGCTGGTGTAGTAGGATTGAATCTTAATCCTGTATTGACGCTTTGCTTGTTTGATGGTTTGTCTGAGGGCATAGCGGGATTTCTTATAAGTGTCCGGATTAGTCTCCCGCTCCTTGAAAGCGGCAGTCCTAGCCTTTAGCTCGATGCGGATGTTGCCTGTAATCCATGGCTTCTGGTTGGGATATGTACGTACAGTCACTGTGGGGACATCGTCATCGATGCACTTATTGATGAAGCCGATGACTGAGGTGGTGTATTCCTTAATACCATTGGATGAATCCCGGAACATATTCCAGTCTGTGCCTGCAAAACCGTCCTGTAGTGTAGCATCCGTGTCATCTGACCACATAAGGTCACACCAGATACTGACTGTTTTTCTGATCCCCACCTCAGCCTTTTTTAAAGGTATCTGTGACCAACAGATGCATTTTGGTATCTCAGTCGTGAAATCCATAGATTAGGGTACAATTCATTTATTTCAATTGACTGATTTCCTCATATGACCTGTAACTCAGTAAAATATTTGAAATTGTTGCATGTTGCGTTTAAATTTTTGTTCAGTGTAGTAAACTTAAAGACAAAAAGGGAAGCATGATGTAAAATGCGAACTGATTTTAGACTACTAAAGCCAATAATTTACCTCTGCGCAACGGAGTTCTGATTAACAGTGGAGATAGAAAATGTCAATCTGATAATCACACGCTGCTATTTATCGTTGACCAGTAGATGTCCCTAATTTTCATTGTGAACAGATAATGACTCTCCGATGAATGAACCGTTTTTAGGCGCCGAAACCTTCAGAAAGCCTTGTCAGATATATGTTTATTTATTTTCCCTTTTGTAATGTAACTATTTGCACATCGTTAAAACAGTGTACATAGCCATAATATGACATTTGAAATGTCTCTATTCCTTTTAAACTTTTGTGACTGTTTACTGTTCATGTTTTGTTTATTTCACTTTTGTTTGTCTATTTCACTTGCTTTGGCAATGTAAACATTTGTTTCCTATGCCAATAAAGCCTTTAGAATTTAATTTAATATTAGAGAAAGGAAAAGATAGGAATGCCATTGGTCAATTAATGGGGGAACGTTTAACGCCCCACCCAGCAGACTGTTGACCAATCGCGTTCACGTTGTCATGCTACGTCAGGCGGTTSCTAAGCGAATGTTGGGTTTCTGAGCTAGCGCCATTCACTCCATTTCCCCATCTCCTAAAAAGGATCAATTCAATTCAAAGGGCTTTATTGGCATGGGAAACATGTTTACGTTGCCAAAGCAAGTGAAATAGATTAGGTATATCTGGCCTCGTTTAGGTGTCAATGGTGGAAACCGCTCGGGCTGATCTTCTTCTTCGTTGGGGTTTAACGGAGATTGGCATCCAATATTACATTGCATTACCGCCACCGCGCGGGCTGATCGATGTTGAATCAATTACCTCATACTGCAAACGTGCAGACGTTTCTCTCCATTTTTCGTTTTACGTGTTAGGGTTTCGTCCAATGAGAATGCTGAGACACAAAACACTTCCGATATGCTGTCTCTTTTCTAGGGTTTCACTATATAGCACAGCCACAAAGTCAAAATTGGCCATATTGCAAAAAAAATAATGAAAACAAAAAATGTATTTTTGGTCTTAATTTAAGTTTAGGCATAAGGTTAACCACACTGATAAGGTTAGTGCTAAGGTTAGGTTGAAAATCACATTTTAAGTAAATTAATTGAAGAATTAGGAGGGGTTATGACTTCCTGGCTGTGGTAACTAGTGACGACCCTTTTCTAGTTTCGCTGGATGTGGAGCAGTGTGAACAAATTCCAACCAAATCTAGTTTCGTAGATAGCCGACCAAAAATAGACCGAAATCAAGGTGATATGAACATATAGCTCGCTAAAGACATATTTATTTGGTTATATTTCGTACTTGCGATATGTTTCGTTTTATTTTAATAAACAATAACGTTACTTGACATAGCTAGCTAGTTGGCTAGGTAGCATGCTGACAAGCAGAATGAATGGGACCGTTCCTTACTAGCTAGCTACCTAGCTACCTAGCTAGCTACCTAGCTAGCTACCTAGCTAGCTACCTAGCTAGCTACCTAGCTAGCTAGCTAGCTACCTAGCTAGCTACCTAGCTAGCTAGCTAGCTTCTCCACATGTGTTTTAGCCTGTTTGCTAGTTAGCTGTCTTCTAGCTATGCAGTTGGTTAGCTGTGCCAACTGGCACGTCTGTCTTTTCAAATTAGGTTGTCGTTTGTGTCAACTTGAGTAGCTAGTAGGCGTTGAGCCAGCGATATGAAACCGGGAAGTTATCCGAGATAAATGACTGTTAGCTAGGTAGCTATGTGACAAGTCATCGCAGGGTATAGATTGCTGTCTGTATTCTTTGCCAGAAGTATTCCAGACGCAACTACACACGACGGGGTCTAATTCAAGGCAACTGTGTGGCATTGCAAACCCAGCCTTGGTAGTGTAGTAAACCATTGTAATCCGTACAAAAACTAGTSACATGTCGTTGTCGGAGTAAAAGGGAACAATATGCACACGGTTTCCGAAATTGACCCCTGGGGTGTGAGAGCTGAGTCTGATAGAGTTGTCAGCCATGTAAAAATGTAATGTTGATATTAAGCATGTCCCATAATTTAGTTGTTTGGTTCAAGAGCATGAAGTGTTTAATTCTATTTCTAAATGTTTTGTTGCAGATGCCTCCAAAGAAGGGAGAAGGACCAAAACAACCACCGCTGATTGGACGTTTCGGGACTTCTTTGAAGATTGGGATTGTGGGATTGCCGAATGTTGGGTATGGACATGACTACAATTTAGTTTCCCATAGTTGTAAAGGTAGGGCGTTGGAGAATCATTATCATGATTCACACTATAGGGCCAACTAGGATTGCACATTTTGGGGAATATTCAGAGATGGAGACTTTCTGTGAGAATATCAAATCAAACTATATTTGCCACATGTGCCGAATACAACAAGTGTAGACTTTACCGTGAACTACTTACTTACAAGCCCTTAACCAACAGTGCAGTTAAAGAAGAAAATATTTACCAAGTAGACAAAAAAAAAAGTTATAATAAAAGTAACACAATAAGAATTACAATAACGAGGCTACATACAGGGGACACCGGCTATATACAGGGGGCACCGAGTCAGTGTGCGGGGGTACAGGCTAGTTGAGGTAATCTGTACATGTCGGTTGGGGCAAAGTGACTATGCATAGGTAACAAACAAACAGCGAGTAGCTGTTGAGGAGCCTTTTGGTCCTTGACTTGGCATTCCGGTACCGCTTGCCGTGCAGTAGCAAAAAAAACAGTCTATAACTTGGGTGACTGGAGTCTCTGCCAATTTTCTGTGCTTTCCCCTGACCCCGCCTATTATATAGGTCCTGGATGGCAGGAAGCTTGGCCCCAGAGATGTACTGGGCCATTCATACTACCCTCTGTAGCAACTTACTGTCAGATGCCGAGCAGTTGCCATACCAGGCGGTGATGCAACCGGTCAGGATGCTCTCGATGGTGCAGCTGTAGAACCTTGTGAGGATCTGGGGACCCATGACAAATCTTTTCAGTCTCCTGAGGGGGAAAAGGTTTTGTGGTGCCCTCTTCACGACTGTCTTGGTATGTTTGGACCATGGTAGTTCGTTGGTGATGTGGCCACCAAGGAACTTAACTCTCAACCCACCCACCTTTTCCTGTAGTCCATGATCAGCTCCTTTGTCTTGCTCACATTTAGGGAGAGTTTGTTGTCCTGGCACCACACTGCCAGTTCTCTGACCTCCTCCCTATAGGCCGTTGTCGGTGATCAGGCCTACCACTGTTGTGTCGTCAGCAAACTTAATGATGGTGTTGGAGTCGTGTTTGGCCACGCAGTCGTGGGTGAACAGGGAATACATGAGGGGACTAAGTAGGGGAATTAATGGAAATGTATGCAAATTAATATTAATACCATTTAAATGTAGATGTTTTTTGCATTGGATATATTTACCATATCATATGGAGACAGAAACATAAACGTTTTACCTTATCATAAGTAGACATAATTGCAAATGATAAAATCCTTCCAATAGAAATAAAATAAACTATTTAGTTATGAATTGAACTTTAATTAATTGAGTTGACTCTTCACATGGGATGATTTCAATGAACAACAAAAGAAAGGAAATATTGAATTATCCCCAATGATCCATCGCATCTCCCAAAAACATTTTCAACATGCATCTGTAAAATGATAGTCTAGAAACTAAAGCTTTGGTCGTCTTCCTCTCAGGCTTCCATGTCTTCTCCCTGGACCTCCTCAATGTCCACCTCTTGAACATCAGACTCTGAGGCCTCATCTTCACTGTCACTTTCCAACCTTGTTGAGGTTGGCTCGTTGTCAGGCTCAAAAAGCCTCAAATTTGCCTGGATGGCCACCAATTTTTCAACCCTTGTATTGGTCTGTTGGCCTGTTGCGTGCTTTTAATTTTTTCCCCTTTTATTTAACCAGGTAGGCCAGTTGAGAACAAGTTCTCATTTACAACTGCGACCTGGCCAAGATAAAGCAAAGCAGTGCGACACAAACAACAACACAGAGTTACACATGGAATAAACAAACGTACAGTCAATAACACAATAGAAAAGTCTATATACAGTGTGTGCAAATTAAGTAAGGAGGTAAGGCAATAAATAGGCCATAGTGGCAAAATAATTACTATTTAGCAATTAAACACTGGAGTGATAGATGTGCTGAAGATGAATGTGCAAGTAGAGATACTGGGGTGCAAAGGAGCAAAATAAATAACAGTATGGGGATGAGGTAGTTGGATGGGCTATATACAGGTGCAGTGATCTGAGAGTTGCTCTGACAGCTGGTGCTTAAAGCTAGTGAGGGAGATATGAGTCTCCAGCTTCAGTGATTTTTGCAGTTCGTTCCAGTCATTGGCAGCAGAGAACTGGAAGGAATGGCGGCCGAAGGAGGAATTGGCTTTAGGGGTAACCAGTGAAATATACCTGCTGGAGCGCAAGCTACAGGTGGGTGATGCTATGGTGACCAATGAGCTGAGATAAGGCGTGGCTCTACCCAGCAAAGACTTACAGATGATACTGGAGCCAGTGGGTTTGGCGACTAACCTGAAGCGAGMGCCAGCCAACGAGAGCATACAGGTCGCAGTGGTGGGTAGTATATGGGGTGGTGACAAAACGGATGGCACTGTGATAGACTGCATCCAATTTGCTGAGTTGAGTGTTGGAGGCTATTTTGTAAATGACATCGCCGAAGTCGAGGATCGGTAGGATAGTCAGTTTTACGAGGGTATGTTTGGCAGCATGAGTGAAAGATGCTTTGTTGCGAAATAGGAAGCCGATTTCTAGATTTCATTTTGGATCGGAGATGCTTAATGTGAGTCTGGAAGGAGAATTTACAGTCTAACCAGACACCTAGAATATGTGGACAACTACAAATACCTAAGTCAGAACCGTCCAGAATAGTGATGCTGGACGTGCGGGCAGGTGTGGGCAGCGATCGGTTGAAGAGCATGCATTTAGTTTTACTTGCATTTAGGAGCAGTTGGAGGCCACGGAAGGAGAGTTGTATGGCATTGAAGCTTGTCTGGAGGTTAGTTAACAGTGTCCAAAGAAGGGCCAGAAGTATACAAAATGGTGTCGTCTGCGTAGAGGTGGATCAGAGAATCACCAGCAGCAAGAGCGACATCATTGATGTTTACAGAGAAGAGTCGGCCCAAGATTTGAACCCTGTGGCACCCTCATAGACTGCCAGAGGTCCGGACAACAGGCCCTCCGATTTGACACACTGAACTCTGTCTGAGAAGTAGTTGGTGAACCAGGCGAGGCAGTCATTTGAGAAACCAAGGCTGTTGAGTCTGCTGATAAGAATGTGGTGATTGACAGAGTCGAAAGCCTTGGCCAGGTTGATGAATACGGCTGCACAGTATTGTCTTTTATRGATGGCGGTTATGATATCGTTTAGGACCTTGAGTATGGCTGAGGTGCACCCATGACCAGCTCGGAAACCAGATTGCGTAGCGGAGAAGGTACGATGGGATTCGAAATGGTCGGTGATCTGTTTGTTAACTTGGCTTTCGAAGACCTTAGAAAGGCAGGGTAGGATAGATATAGGTCTGTAACAGTTTGGGTCTAGGGTGTCTCCCCCTTTGAAGAGGGGGATGACCGCGGCAGCTTTCCAATCTTTGGGGATCTCAGACGATACGAAAGAGAAGTTSAACAGGCTAGTAATAGGGTTTGCAACAATTGTGGCGGATAATTTGAGAAAGAGAGGGTCCAGATTATCTAGCCCAGCTGATTTGGTGTGTGTGTTCCCAAACAAGGACCATTTGCACTCTGAGGTGGCTGATGTTGGTGGGATTTGGAGGATGATGGCGGCAACAGGGGAAAGAGCCTCAGATCCACAAAGTCCCTTCCACCAGGTGGCTGATGAGAAATGTTGACACGACTGCCATATAGTATCTCCATCCCAAAGCCCTTGCTTGAAAGTGTACTTCGCCAGACTGCCAATAACCTTGCTCTCATCCATGCCAAGGTGGCGAGAAACGGTAGTGAWGACACCATAGGCCTTGTTCATCTCTGCACCAGACAGGATGCTCTTGCCAGCATACTTGGCAGAAGTCTTCATGCTTTTTGATGTATTTCAGATCTGTAGTTTCCTCTGCTTGGAGCAACAGTGAAGTGGCCAGGGCAGTATGGATTTCTTCTCTTACATCTGCAAGCAGAGTCTGAACATCAGACAGGATGGCATCGTCTCCCTCAATCCGTGGAATGGCTACTGCAATAGGTTTCAGGAGTTTCAGGCTGCTTACCACTCTCTCCCAAAATACATCATCCAGGAGTATCCTCTTGATGGGGCTGTCCATATAGGCAGACTGTGATGTGGCCATTTCTTGGAGAGACTCCTTCCCCTCTAGGAGACTGTCAAACACGATGACAACACCACCCCCAACGGGTGTTGCTGGGCAGCTTCAATGTGSTGCTCTTATTCTTCTCACTTTTCTTGGTGAGGTAGATTGCTGCTTTAACCTGATGACCCTTCACATACCTAATAATTTCCTTGGCTCTCTTGTAGAGTGTATCCATTGTTTTCAGTGCCATGATGTCCTTGAGGAGCAGATTCAATGCATGAGCAGCACAGCTAATGGGTGTGATGTGAGGGTAGGACTCCTCCACTTTAGACCAAGCAGCCTTCATGTTCGCAGCATTGTCTGTCACCAGTGCAAATYCCTTCTGTGGTCCAAGGTCATTGACTGCCTTTAGCTCATCTGCAATGTAGAGACCGGTGGGTCTGTTGTCCCTTGTGTCTGTGCTCTTGTAGAATACTGGTTGAGGGGTGGAGATGATGTAGTTAAAATTCTCAAAATTCCCAGGCTTAACTTCCCATGGACAATTTCCGGAAAAATTCCGGAAATTTACAGGAAAGTTTCCGTCCCTTTGCAACCCTAGGGCCAACCCAACCTGTGCTGTTCTGGCTTTCCAGCAACTGTGGTGGCTGCATGTCACTACAGTGCAAATTAGACAAATGTATCTGCTTTTGTTGTTCAGTAGACCTTACCATGCAGATGTCTTGGGCTGTAGAATAGTGACAAACTTTGTCTCGTAATTTTTGTCTACAGGAAGTCAACATTCTTCAATGTGCTGACCAAGAGCCAGGCCGCAGCAGAGAATTTTCCCTTCTGCACCATCGACCCCAACGAGAGCAGAGTACCCATCCCTGACGAACGCTATGACTACCTCTGCACCTTCCACAAGCCCCTKAGGTAGGGTTGTGTTTGTGAGCAGAGTGCCCATTCATGTAGAACGTTACAACTACTTCTGCYCCTTCCACAAGCCTTGGAAATGTGTGTATGAGTAAACGCTCTGTACATCAAGTTTGTGTGTGTGTAACTTCTCTGTCTCATTGGACAGTAAAGTCCCAGCGTTTCTGAATGTGGTGGACATAGCTGGGCTGGTGAAAGGAGCTCACGCTGGACAAGGACTGGGCAACGCCTTCCTGTCTCACATTAGTGCCTGCGACGGCATCTTCCACATGACACGTGAGTTTAACACACACTCGCAGAAACGCACACACATACACCCAAACACACACTGTAATCCTGGTGTACATTTCGCATTAAATCCGCAAGCAAGGGATGCTTCCATTCTAATCAATGGGGCACTCAAACCTACTCGGTGATAGCACAGTTCAGATGTGCATGAACAACAACAGTATACTCCATTCCTATTTTAGCAGCTTTGTGAAGTCTAGCACCATTGCGTAACCTGGACATAAATGTGTGTTTCTGTTTGTGTAGGTGCGTTTGAGGATGAGGACATCATCCATGTGGAGGGTAATGTGGACCCAGTGAGGGACATTGAGATAATCCATGAGGAGCTACGGCTGAAGGATGAGGAGTCTCTTGGACCAATCATAGATAAGTTGGAGAAGACCGCTGTCAGAGGAGGAGACAAGAAACTCAAACCTGAATACGTGAGTAGAGTGTGTGTGGGGTGGTTGATGAGTGCCCTATTGGGTCTGAGACTGAGGTCTGAAGTTGTGTATGTGGGCTTGATTCAAGCGCTTGAAACACTTTTCCATGCCCTCTCATAGATTGTTTGAGACCCACAGGCGTGCCTAGGGAGAAGGGGCCACAGATAAAATCAGAATTCAGCATTTGTTTACTCATGTTCTCTCCTTTCATTCCCTTCTTCCCTCATCCCTCACTCAGGACATCATGTTGAAGGTAAAGAACTGGATTTCGGAGGAGAAGAAACATGTCCGCTTCTACAATGACTGGAACGAGAAGGAGGTACGACTATGTGTGTGTGCTCACAAAAGAGAGGGAGCAGAGTACCATTAGTTGCATGGGCCTGTATACCAGCACACACATCTAACCCAGTGTGTGTGTGTTTATGCAGATCGATGTGCTGAACAAATACCTGTTCCTCACGTCCAAGCCCATGATCTATCTGGTCAACCTCTCAGAGAAGGACTACATCAGGAAAAAGAACAAGTGGTCAGTGGGTTCTCTTTCTTAATTCCTTATTTCCTGCTTTCTAAATCTTACGTTATTTGGGTTGTGATGCCTGGCAACCATTATCTGAGGAGCTGAACTGCTACTTTTTGAGGGTCTGAACTTTGCTTGCAGCAGGGGTTTATTTTGTGGTTGTGGCATTTTGTGCAGAATAAACACTGACAGTTTTGTATGCGCAAAAAACCCTGATAATGTTTGGTTTATTAAAGAGCAACTTCAATCAAAAATCAACTTTGTTTTTCTAATGTAGAGGATCTTTTCTCTATGTAAATACATAGGATTGTTTTCTCTTAAATATACATTCTCTCCCAGGCTAATTAAGATTAAGGAGTGGGTCGATGCCCATGACCCAGGAGCTATGGTCATACCAGTGAGTGGAGGTCTTGAGGCCAAACTACAGGACATGACCGACGAGGAGAAGGACAAATACTGTGAGGAGGCGAAGACTCAGAGGTACACACACGGACAGATCAAACACAATGAACACATTTTATGATATTGCAAGCGGTTAACTTAATAACTGTACATGTGTGTGTATTGCAGTGTACTGACTAAGATCATTAAGACGGGCTATGCAGCTCTGCAGTTGGAATATTTTTTCACAGCGGGACCAGACGAGGTTAGAGCGTGGACTGTCAGGGTAAGAGACACACAGTTTGGTTATCTCTCTCCCACAATGAGGTGTGGGTGTGACTATCAAAGCGTTATGTATTACTCCTCTCTGTCTTACAGAAAGGCAGCAAGGCGCCCCAGGCGGCAGGGAAGATCCACACTGACTTTGAGAAAGGTTTCATCATGGCAGAAGTCATGAAGTTCCAGGACTTCAAAGAAGAGGGCACCGAGAATGCTGTCAAGGTGTGTMTGTGTGTACTTGTCTGAGGCTGAGAGATACTGTCATGGGTGTGTGTGATGGCATGCCATAAGTACTTGTCAAAAGTTTTTTGGGGCGTTTATTTTTCCTTTATTTTCACGAAGTGTATCCGTTGTCATTTCTTATAACCGACAATAACTTTTGAACATCATATCAGCAGTTACTTAGCCCAATTCTGGCTTCAACTTCGACTCATCTGCTGTGGGCTCTTAATGTAATTCCGCCTCAATTTTCCGGGTATCCAAGAGGAAATGTTGGCTTTACAGAGGGGGAATCCTGGTGAGATTAAGGCGAAGGGAAAAGCGGCCACCTCTTCCCTCTATTCTGCTGGCCAATGTACAGTCACTTGATAGTAAAATTAATGACCTTAGACCATGGATTTGCTACCAACGAGACTTGTAACTGCAATATTCTCTACTTTTCTGAAACATTGCTTTTTGGACAAGATACCCCCCATGGCTATCCAACTGGATGAATTCTCCATTCACAGAGTGGACAGGACAGTAGATTCAGGAAAATTAATTGGGGGAGAGGTGTGCCTCTTCATCAACAATAAATGTTATTCTGACTCGAGCGCAAGCACGCCACCATCCACATCGACAGGGCTGCGGTGGAGCGGGTCGAGAGCTTCAAGTTCCTCAGGGTCCAAGTCACTAAGCACTTAATGGTCCACACACATGCGTAGTCGTGAAGTAGGCGCCCTTGTATTTATTCCTATGCACACTCACAGGACACTCCAGCACACAACATTCACACACATTTTTATACTGACTCTATACACACTCAAATATAATATTAATTTACGCTGCTGCTACTCTATCATACATCCTGATGCCTAGTCACCTTACCCATATACATATTTACCTGTATCGCTCCAATTTCCCTGCACGTTGTAAGTATGGTATTGGAACTGACCCTGTATATAGCTTCTTACTTTCTTGTGTTCTTATTTTTATTTGTGTGTTCTACCTTATTTTTTAGTACTATATTGATCACTGCATTGTTGGGTTTAGAGTTAGCAAGAAAGGCATTTCACTGTACTTGTGACATTAACTAAACTTGCTAAATTACTTTGTATAAAGTTTTTCTGYTTTGATTTGTCCCATAGGCTGCTGGGAAGTACAGGCAGCTGGGCAGGACCTACATCGTGGAGGACGGAGACATTATATTTTTCAAATTCAACACACCCAATGCACCCAAGGCGGCGAAGAAGTGATGGGACCAATGCGACCAGTACAATAACACAGGGTTCTTGTGTCCCGTCTCAATTTGTCCTCGAGGGCCACAGTGTCTGCTGATTTTTCTCCCCTCTCCCTGGTATTATGAATGGGAAGATAGAATTAGAATGATTGATTAATTCTATGCATGGTAGGATGAAAATCCAGTGCACACTGTAACCATTGAGGTCCTGACCAGGTCCTAAAGTGTTTTCTGGTCAGGATATTTTGTCAGGAAAAACTCTGGGCCCTAGTCAGGACTGATCGGAACATGGAGGGACCATTATTATTATTTTAAGTAAAGTAGGCATCTCTGACCGTGCCTGACCAGAAACCACCTACGTGACTTTTAGCTTGGGACCCTGATTATCGCACCTACCCATACACTATTATATTAAATCAATATCTTTGCCCACCAGACATCGCAGCCACATTGTGAATAAGAGGAAGATATAAATCAGTCTTCTGACACCCCTGGCCACATATTTGTGGAGGTGAATATTGCTTTCGTTACAAAAGGAAAACATAAACTAGCTAGCTTGCTACTTAGCTTAACAATGGAAGGTGCACAATCCATGGCTACACAGCTAGCTGGCAAATAAGCTACCTACTCTTAAGTTAGCTTGACGTGCTAGAAATTGATAGAAGTTGAGAAAAAAGTTACTAAAATAAATGTTTTATCTTCTGAATCCATTTCTTTATCCTGTATTGAATGTAGAAGTTCTAGTTTAATCTTCCTCCCAAAAAACGCAATCTCTGAGACAGTCAGTGAATCAGGTTGTCTCCATGGTACCCAGACAATATCTGCCATACAGTACATGCCTTCAAACTACCATAAAACCCATTTAAGTATGCCCTTACCTACGGAAATTGTTCGAGGGACTCTATGTAACACTCCAATTCCCTTAGGCAAGGGGAAATTATACGTTTTATGCAACTGGGCCCAGGCCTGACAACCATTTTCATGGAAACGCATGTACTGCAACCACAAAATGGGTCAACAATACACTCAATAAAACAAGACAACAGATTCCGTTGTGTTCAAATGTGTCTTAATTGATGGGTGTTCATGTGCGTGTATTTTGATGGGGATGCTTGTAACAGGCTGGGGGAACATGCTGATACTGCAAAATAAATGACATGCACAGTGACATACTAGTCTGCGTCTTGGTTCATGCAAAAAATATTCCATGTTGCAATGACTATTTCCCAGCACGTACACTTGAACATTTTCAGCATAACTGAAGCAGTTCCTTACAAAAAGCAGAGGCAATGAGCAACGTCTTGCTGGCAGCCTCACAGAACAATGTAGCCAAGATGTTCACGATCACCGCACTTAAATATAACAGAGCTTGGTTGCAATGTTAGCCAGCTAGTAGTGTAACAAGGTGAATATGCTGATACATTAATATGAAAATAAATATTGCTGCAATTACATTTGCCATTTTCCCAACACTTCCTGCTCTTCAATTTCAACCATAGATTCCCAGATATGAGGTTCTTGTCTAAAAACAAACAGGAAACAGATATCCCATAAAAATGACGGACATATCGCTTGGCCATAGAAGTCTCACCAAACCCCAGAGTTAACCAATCAATTTTGAGAAGAACGGCGGGACTTCCTGTTACGTTGCTAGCGCCCCCCTTTTTGTGTTTCCCTCACTGTCAATCAAAATAGAAAAAAATCGACCCGAATTCACCGATCAACACAAGCCCGCCTTTGATAAAATATAATCATGTTCGGAGTTTAGTTTATCAGATAATCTTTCGATTATTACCATTCACGATATGACTGGTACATAACATTTAACCCATCAACCAACCGGTGAGTTTGTACGTTACAACCGATAGCAAGGCAGGCGTCTTTTAATCTTTTGCAGGAGACCTATGCTAGGTAGTTAGCTAGTTAACAAAAGTAAACATTCAATCTGTGTCGAAATCAGCCTTGAAACCTTGTCGCAAAGTTAAGGTTTGCCGTTTATTCTTCATCGACTGAAGTTTGTTGTCTCTTTGCAGCCTTTTAGGAGCAGAAACATGTGAGAAATGTAGTGTTTTGCTAAATTTTCCTTTCTCTCCATGCTAGCGCCAGAGCAACATTTGAAACAAGAGGAAATGGCTACCGCGGACGTGGAAGGCAGTCAAAGCGAATTCCTACAGCACGGCGGAGCCTCGGAAAACCAGGTACCCCAACATATTCTATCTCGTATTTCGACTCCTCCGAGCTACTACTGTGTGATGTTTTTAGCTAGCTAGAAGTTCACACGTTTTAAATGTTGCAGGGGGTGTAAAGCTAGTATACTTCCGCTGCTGTGTTCCCCGCTATAACGGCCACCCACTTTACCCCTCTAGAACCCGCCCATAGTGGGTAGGACACAGCCCGTCACTTGGTCAGGTCGCCGATATTTAGCTCGTCTACCTGGGGCTAGAGGGGTACAGTGGGGGAAAGGAGGGGTGAGTGGGGAAACCGAACAGAGAATGTGGGAGTCTGCACCGGACTACAAAATATCTCCCCCCACGCCCATGTTGTAGCGATTACGTATTTTGTCTAGCCATACTAGCTGTATTCGTTGGATGATAGAAGGGAGTCTTCGATGATTTTTGTCTAGTTGTGGTGACTAACTCTCGAAAACCCTTCTCCCTATGTAGGCTGTTCAGCTGTTACTTTCGCCCACATTTGGCTCCACAATTCCGAAGCTGTGTTTTAACATTTAGAAACGCCAAACATTGCTTTCAAAGTGGTTTTCAAAACATATGCTGATATCCGCCTTAATTTCCCCCTGATGTGAAAGATATCTTTCAAATAAAAAAATATATACTAACTGTAGCAGTTTTGCACAGATCGACAAACTGTGTGCCTCCAGTTGATGAACTACACTTCATCCCCAGTTATGCATACACACGTGTTCGGAACTCGCTAATTAGCGTTCGGAACTCGCTACTTCTGTCTTTGTAAACAAGCGATGTAACATGGAGAAATGGCCGTGTGGGAACACTAATCCTATAAAATGTGTGTAGTAATTTAACCTTTTTGTTCAAAACCATAAATAAAAAGTCTTCCTGATATGAAAGATACTGTACGGAACGTTATGTTTCCAAAAACGTACCGCAAGCGATGCATGTTAATGTTTAGGGCTCTTGACAAAACTCTCCTGTCAGAATATACTGTGCTGAATTGGGTAGGTGCGTTACATGCTTGAGGAAGTGTAGATCCTTTCTTATCAAACCACCTAGCTAAGCCAAAGTCTGTATAGCGGATTCAGAAATATTTAGGTTCATGGTTGATTTCTCATGTTGTGACATTTTTGCCTTAGTAAGTGAAATGTCTTGATACTACTGTATTATTACTAGTCCAATGTTGCAGATACCTATAATATAGGATATCTATTTTAACAAGATCCACAATAATTGTCTTGTCTACTGACACTGTATTGTGATATCAAACCATACTGCATGTCATTTTGCCCTATTCACAGTGTGGAGCCTACACCCTGGTATCTGTCTCTGTACCTCCAGCTCTCGTCTCAGATAGTACAGAAATGTAATTTCCAAATCAATATTTTGCTTCATATTCTTTGTGAACTACAATGCAACAGCATAAGACTTATGACCAATGCCTTCTACATATCTGTAACTAGATCAACTTTTTTCATTCCTCAACAGTGAATCTGAATAATAATTTATGAATGTGTGTGTGTGTGTCTTCTCTCTGTCAGACCACAGACATGACCGCCATCCAGCTAACAGGTTCAGACCGTTGGGAGTTGTTAACCCCGGTCTCTACKGGGAAGGATGCGCAGCAGGGAGTCGTCCACATTCCTAACTCTGGCATGATGACCTCTAACGGCCAGTATGTTCTCCCTATCGGGAACATGGACAGTCAGCCCATCTACGTCACAGCATCTGGAAACGACGGCTCAGCCAACGGAGTGTCCAGCATACAATACCAGGTAGTGTACTGTACACACACACACACACACACATATGGAGATACTTTTGGCCATGTAGTGTATGTGGACATCCCTTCAAATTAGTGAATTCGGCTATTTCAGCCACACCCATTGCTGACAGGTGTATAAAATCGAGCACACGGCCATGCAATCTCCATAGACAAACATTGTCAGTAGAATGGTCTGTAGTGAAGATCTCAGTGACTTTCAACGTGGCACCGTCATAGGATGCCATCTTTCCAACAAGTCAGTTTGTCAAATTTCTGCCCTGCTAGAGTTGCCCCAGTCAACTGTAAAAATTGTCTGTCCTCGGTTGCAACACTCACTACCGAGTTCCAAACTAACTTTGGAAGCAACGTCAGCACAAGATCTGTTCGTCGGGAGCTTCATGAAATGGGTTTCCATGGCCGAGCAGCTGCACACAAGCCTAAGATCACCATGCGCAATGAAAAGCGTCAGCTGGAGTGGTGTAAAGCTCGTTGCCATTGGACCTTGGCGCAGTAGAAACACGTTCTCTGGAGTGATGAATCACGCTTCACCATCTGGCAGTCCGACGGACGAATCTGGGTTTGACTGATGCCAGGAGAGCGCTACCTGCCCAAAAGCATAGTGCCAACTGTAACGTTTGGAGGAGGAATAATACTCTGGGGCTGTTTTTCATAGTTCGGGCTAGGCCCCTTAGTTCCAGTGAAGGGAAATCAACGCTGCAGCATATGATGACATTCTAGGCGATTCTGTGCTTCCAGCTTTGTGGCATCAGTTTGTGGAAGGCCCTTTCCTGTTTCAGCATGACAATGCCCCCGTGCACAAAGTGAGGTCCATGCAGAAATAGTTTGTCGAGATTTGTGTGGAAGAACTTGTCTGGCCTGCACAGAGCCCTGACCTCAACCCCATCGAACACCTTTGGGATGAATTGGAACGCCGACTGAGAGCCTGGCCTAATCGCCTAACATCAGTGCCCGGACTCACTAATGCTCTTATGGCTAAAACTGCAGCAAAGTTCCAACATCTAGTATAAATCCTTCCCAGAAGAGTGGAGGCTGTTGTAGCAGCAAAGGGGGGGACCCACTCCATGTTAATGCCCATGATTTTGGAATGAGATGTTCGACAAGCAGGTGTCCACATACCTTTGGCCATGTAGTGTGTGTGTGTATATACATGCACATATCTGCAAGTACACTCACACACATGCACACCTCTGTTAGCGGAATGTCCATTACCAGGTCGATTATCATGTTAGCCCTTACACATAATATTTTCTACACACAAATGCTGAACTCTCTCTTCTATGTCATCCCTCAGATCCACAACTCAGATGGAACTCTGGCAGGCTTCTCTGCGCAGGGATTGGACGATGGCTCGGGCCAAATCCAGCTCATCCAGGACGGTAGCCACGGCAATATTGGAATCAGCGTTGCCACAACGACAACCTCTGACCTCCTAACGCAGGCTGGGCATATGCAGCAGATTCAGGGCGTGTCATTGGCCGGAGGCACGACCTATAGCGGCGCGGTTCCCATGGGGCTGTCGGGGGGTAACATAACTTTCCTCCCTATCAACAGCATAGACCTCGAATCACTAGGGCTTGCCGGCGCTCAGACGGTTCCCATAGCAACGACGACCGATGGTCAGCTGATCATGGGCAGCCAGGCGCTGGAGGGGCAGGAAGGTGGAGCCAAACAGCTAGCGACCCTAGTTAGTGAAGCTAACGGTAACCCAGACCTCTACGTGCCAACAACCTCATCATCCCAGCTGCCTGAGACCATCGACGGGACGGGGGTTCTGACCCAAGCTACTGCCGTGTCTGCCGGGGTTTCAGACCCATCCTCAGAGAACTACAACTCCCACAACCACCTGCAGCAAATACAGGTCAGTCATATGACATAATTCCCTAGGCTTCATTCCCAGCGCCCTACACATTTACATTACATTTAAGTCATTTAGCAGACGCTCTTATCCAGAGCGACTTACAAATTGGACCACATATAACAGTCATATTACGGTGAGCCATGATACAGGAAAAAAGTTACTAGTCTTGTTTAACTTGTCTTCAGCAGGTCATATCATATTACTATGTACGTTGCTGTAGGTCCTCCTCGGGACACTGTTCTAAGAGCATGGCTGAAAAAAATACCATGACTGAATTAAGTCTGTTTCATCCAGGTGTCCACCTCTAATGCCTCGTCCTTCTCCCAGCCCATCCTACAGCTGTCGGGGGACAACCAGGGGGCCCAGGGACAGGATCTATCCCAGTCTGGGCAGACGCTCCAGAGTGTCCAACTAGTCAACCCTGGAACGTTCCTCATCCAGGCCCAGACAGTCACTGCTTCAGGACAGATACAGTGGCAGACCTTCCAGGTAGGTTGTGTGGGTGTGTGTTTATCTGTTTGACTACCGTACGTAGGTGTGTGGGATCATACATGTGTGTAACTCTTTCTAACGCGCTCTCTCTCTCAGGTCCAAGGGGTCCAGTCTCTGCAGGGCCTCCAGCTCCCTCAGGCCCAGGGGGGCCAGCAGCTGACTCTAGCCCCAGTCCAGGGCCTCTCTATGGGTCAGGGAGGATCCATCACCCTGCCTAACCTCCAGACTGTTACAGTCAACTCTATAGGACAGCCAGGGATTCAATACACACAGGGAGAGGAGGCCGGCAGTCCTGCAGGTAGGAACATGCATACGTTATACACACACAAACTCCATCTTTCTATTTCTTTCTCTCTCTCACTCACTCACACACAAATTCTAACTCTCTCTCCCCACAGACATCCAGATAAAGGAGGAGCCGGACTCTGAAGAGTGGCAGCTGAGTGGTGACTCCACCCTCAACCCCAGTGACCTCAACAACCTGCGTGTCCAGATGGATGACGAAGACATGGACATGTCCACCGGGGAGGGCAAGAGGCTGAGGAGAGTCGCCTGCACCTGTCCCAACTGTAAAGAGGCTGGAGGGAGGTGGGTTGGAAAGACACAACCACACACACACACACACACACACACACAATATATTAACACAAATGTATATAAAAAGGGGGATCCTAGGCTTTAGCTCAGTGGGTTAATGTGGTTGAACCGGGTTCTATACACAGTAGGGTCAGTTTCAACCACGACAATTGAAATTCCAATGACTGCATGAAGTTGACTTTGTGACCCCAACCCTCTCTCTTGTCACCCCTTCCCCAGAGGGTCGAGTCTAGGTAAGAAGAAGCAGCATATCTGTCACATCGTGGGCTGTGGAAGGTGTACGGTAAGACTTCTCACCTCAGGGCTCACCTCAGATGGCACAGCGGAGAACGGCCCTCGTCTGCAACTGATGTTCTGTGGCAAGCGGTTTACCAGGAGTGACGAGCTACAGAGACACAGACGGACACACACGGGTAGGAATACACACTAACACCATCTTCAGTACAATAACACAACCTTTACCCTCATCACACTATTCTTTTCATCACTCTCTACCTCTTTTTCTCAATTTCTCCTCTTTCTCTGTCCAGGAGAGAAGAAGTTTGTGTGTGCACAATGTTCAAAGAGGTTCATGCGTAGCGACCATCTGGCCAAACATATAAAGACTCACCAGAACAAAAAAGGTGTGGCTTCCTCCTCATCGTCTCCGCCCCCCAGCGACACCATCATCACAGCAGACGGAACCACCCTCATCCTTCAATCAGCTGCTGGCGGCCACGACCTCCTAGGCAATCAGGAGATCCCTCTGCAGCTGGTCACCGTGGCGCCCGGTGAGGTTATGGAATGAGGGCGTGGCTTATAGACTGGCCAATAAACAGGGACCGTGTGGGCTTTTTTCTCCCCCCCTTTGTTTTTTGTTTTTTATTGTTTTTTTTATATATGAATATATATACGTAAATATATATGACAAATATATATATATATTTTAAGTAAGAGTTATCATGACTTTATGTTTGTTATTTGCAGTCTTTTTATAGGCAGGCAAACAAATTACATTCAATGTTGTCACTATGTACACACACAGACACACACACTCTCGCAAACATGAATACTCACTACGAAATGCCTTATTTTGTATTATACTGTTGTATAAAATGCTGGAGATGCATGTGTTTTTTAAGCTTTTGCAGATCATGTAATTGTGTTAGGATGCAGGGAATAGGAAAAGTGTAGTAGCCCTCTCTCTAGAGCGATTGATTGAAATAATTGATTATATTGAATCATCAGTCGCTTTCTCTAGAGTGTGGGTGTCTGTGTATTAACTCTTCACCTGAAGCGACAAGCGTAACACCCTTTTAAGACCTTGTGAACACTGTCATAGCCATGATATAACACTTTTTTTAAAACATTTTTATTATAGAACACTATGACAGAYTTTATAACAACCAATATCTGCATAATGTCAGACCTTTGTAGTATTAGAGTTGGGCTTGCACACTGATTCTCCAACACATACCTTTTATTGGTTAACAACGTTCTGATAAATTCATGTTTGGGTTGATTGAAACGTTGCTAACCAATAAAGGTATGTCTGTGTGGACACTTATTTCCATGTAGATTTTTTTCCAGCCCTGTACCTCATGAAAGTGATGTGACCTCATGCTATTAAAGCTTGTGTCATGTGACATGCCCTGTGGTTTCAGGTGAAGCATTATTAGCGGTTGGATTGATTTGGTGATAAAAGTTGGCCATACATGCTGATCTAGGGTCAGTTTAGCGTTTACCCCCTTAATGTTTGAGGTTAGGATTTAGAGAGGGTAAGCTGATCCTAGATCTGTGCCTGAAGGAAACTTTGACCCACAGCAGAATGTTTTGGTCATCACTCTAGCCAACATGAGCACACTTGCAGTGCTTACTCAAGTCAAATGTGTCTTCAGTTAACTCGTTTTTTAATTTGTTTTTATTAAAAAAAAACTTTTTGTTGTATAGTCACATTTTATATTCTGTTTCTATGACTAGCTTAGTRTGGGACTTGTCAGAAGGAAGCATCTCAGATCGGTTTCTACCCATGGAATTAAAATGAGTTAAAGGACACAGGTCTGAAAATCGACTTGATTTCTCAATTGCCCACCCAAAATGGTGACAACATTTTGAACTTGCCATTTTTGCATTTCTGGAACAGTTGAGGTTCACTGACCAGTACATTGAACATTTCAAATGGTACATCAAATATGGCCGCCAGGGCACGCAAAACATTTAGTGCAGTCCAATTTTCTACCCTTCTCCTGAAGTGTGTACTCGTTCACTCACCCGCATGGATTTAAATGGAGTGGATTATGGTGGAAACTTCCTCCAGACATTTTTCTACCAATCCAATGCACACATCTGGGTGAAGGGTAGAATCTGAATCGCAATATTCAGTTCTACTCATTCTAATTCTATAATGTTCCCACTCTCTTGCTAGTTTGCTACTCATTGTAAAGGAAACAATCATGCCATTATTATTTCTAAATGTTATTGTAATCTTTCCTGTCAGTATGTGCATGRCTTAGCGTCCACTTACCTGTATATTATCTTCTATTCACATTGTTTATAGAAGCCATTTTCTTTAGATAAATAATTTTGTTGTATCAAAAGCTTATTTTAATTGTTTTTTTAAAAGAAAGTGTAAAATTTGAATGTTACTTTTTGTAAAACCTTTTTTCAAATGGATCATAATTAAAGTCTGATTCCTTCCAATGACAGACTGTGTGCCTGTGTGTGTCATACTAGTTATTGTATGATAACAGCAAAGATTATTCTTCTCTGGTTACAGCAGTCTTTGGTTGCAGTTCTTCTGAAAACAGTCTAACCAGACACTTGCATTTAAGAGCAGTTGGAGGCCACGGAAGGAAAGTTGTATGGCATTGAAGCTCGTCTGGAGGTTAGTTAACACAGTGTCCAAAGAAGGGCCAGAAGTATACAGAATGGTGTCGTCTGCGTAAAGGTGGATCAGAGAATCACCAGCAGCAAGAGCGAACTCATTGATATACAGAGAACAGAGTCGGCCCGAGGGTTGAACCCCGTGGCACCTCCATAGAGACTGCCAGAGGTCCGGACAACAGTCCCTGCGATTTGACACACTGAACTCTGTCTGAGAAGTAGTTGGTGAACCAGGCGAGGCAGTCATTTGAGAAACCAAGGCTGTTGAGTCTGCTGATAAGAATGTGGTGATTGACAGAGTCGAAAGCCTTGGCCAGGTCTATGAATACAGCTGCACAGTATTGTCTCTTATCGTTGGAGGTTATGATATCGTTTAGGACCTTGAGCGTGGCTAAGGTGCACCCATGACCAGCTCGGAAACCAGATTGCATGGCGGAGAAGGTACGGTGGGATTCGAAATGGTCGGTGATCTGTTTGTTAACTTGGCTTTCGAAGACCTTAGAAAGGCAGGGTAGGATAGATATAGCAGTTTGGGTCTAGAGTGTCTCCCGCTTGGAAGAGGGGGATGACCGCGGCAGCTTTCCAATCTTTGGGGATCTCAGACGATACGAAAGAGAGGTTGAACAGGCTAGTAATAGGGGTTGCAACAATTGAGGCGGATAATTTTAGAAAGAGAGGGTCCAGATTGTCTAGCCCGGCTGATTTGTAGGGGTCCAGATTTTGCAGCTCTTTCAGAACATCAGCATCTGGATTTGGGTGAAGGAGAAATGGGGGAGGCTTGGGCAAGTTGCTGTGGGGGGTGCAGGGCTGTGGTAGGGGTAGCCAGGTGGAAAGCATGGCCAGCCGTAGAAAAATGCTTATTGAAATTCTCAATTATCGCGGATTTATCGGTGGTGATAGTGTTTCCTAGCCTCAGTGCAGTGGGCAGCTGGGAGGAGGTGCTCTTATTCTCCATGGACTTTACAGTGTCCCAGATCTTTTTGGAGTTTGTGCTACAGGATGCAAATTTCTGTTTGAAAAAGCTAGCCTTTGCTTTCCTAACTGCCTGTGTATATTGGTTCCTAACTTCCCTGCAAAGTTGCATATCGCGGGGGCTATTCGATGCTAATGCAGTACGCCACAGGATGTTTTTGTGCTGGTCAAGGGCAGTAAGGTCTGGAGTGAACCAACGGCTATATCTGTTCCTGGTTCTACATTTTTTGAATGGGGCATGCTTATTTAAGATGGTAAGGAAAGCACTTTTAAAGAATATCCAGGCATCCTCTACTGACGGAATGAGGTCAATATCCTTCCAGGATACCCGGGCCAGGTTGATTAGAAAGGCCTGCTCGCTGAAGTGTTTTAGGGAGTGTTTGAAAGTGATGAGGGGTGGTCGTTTGACCGCAGACCCATTGCGGACGCAGGCAATGAGGCAGTGATCGCTGAGATCCTGGTTGAAGACAGCAGAGGTGTATTTGGAGGGCAGGTTGGTTAGGATGATACCTATGAAGGTGCCCGTGTTTACGGATATGGGGTTGTACCTGGTAGGTTCATTGATAATTTGTGTGAGATTGAGTGCATCAAGCTTAGATTGTAGGATGGCCTGGGTGTTAAGCATGTCCCAGTTTAGGTCACCTAACAGCACGAGCTCTGAAGATACAGTTGAAGTCGGAAGTTTACATACACTTAGGTTGGAGTCATTAAAACAAATTTTTCCACCACTCCACAATTTTTTTTTAACAAACTATAGTTTTGGCAAGTCGGTTAGGACATCTACTTTGTGCATGACACAAGTCATTTTTCCAACAATTGTTTACAGACAAATTATTTCACTGTATCACAATTCCAGTGGGTCAGAAGTTTACATACKCTAAGTTGACTGTGCCTTTAAACAGCTTGGAAAATTCCAGAAAATTATGTCATGGCTTTAGAAGCTTCTGATAGGATTAATTGACATCATTTGAGTCAATTGGAGGTGTACATGTGGATGTATTTCAAGGCCTACCTTCAAACTAAGTGCCTCTTTGCTTGACATCATGGGAAAATCAAAAGAAATCAGCCAAGACTGCAGAAAAAGAATTGTAGACCTCGACAAGTCTGGTTTATCCTTGGGAGAAATTTCCAAACGCCTGAAGGTACCACGTTCATCTGTACAAACAATAGTACGCAAGTATAAACACCATGGGACCACGCAGCCATCATACCGCTCAGGAAGGAGGCGCGTTCTGTCTCCTAGAGATGAACGTTCTTTGGTGCGAAAAGTGCAAATCAATCCCAGAACAACAGCAAAGGACCTTGTGATGATGCTGTTGGAAACAGGTACAAAAGTATCTATATCCACAGTAAAAACGAGTCCTATATCGACATAACCTGAAAGGCCGCTCAGCAAGGAAGAAGCCACTGCTCCAAAACCACCATAAAAAAGCCAGACTACATTTTGGAACTGCACATGGGGACAAAGATCGTACTTTTTGGAGAAAAGTCCTCTGGTCTGATGAAACAAAAATACAACTGTTTGGCCATAATGACCATCATTATGTTAGGAGGAGAAAGGGGGAGACTTGCAATCTGAAGAACACCATACCAACTGTGAAGCACGGGGGTGGCAGCATCATGTTGTCGGGCTGCTTTGCTGCAGGAGTGACTGGTAATCTTCACAAAACAGATGGCTTCTTGAGGAAGGAAAATTATGTGGATAAATATTGAAGCAACATCTCAAGACATCAGTCAGGAAGTTTAAGCTTGGTCGCAAATGGGTCTTCCAAATGGACAATGACCCCAATCATACTTCCAAAGTTCTGGCAAAATGGCTTAAGGACAACAAAGTCAAGGTATTGGAGTGGCCATCACAAAGCCCTGACCTCAATCCTATAGGAAATATGTGGGCAGAACTGAAAAAGCGTGTGCGAGTAAGGAGGCCTACAAACCTGACTCAGTTACACCAGCTCTGTCAGGAGGAATGGGCCGACTTCAACTGTAGATGAGGGGCAATCAATTCACATATGGTGTCCATGGCACACCTGGGGGCAGAAGGTGGTTRATAGCAAGCGGCAACGGTGAGAGGCTTGTTTCTGGAAAGGTGGATTTTTAGAAGTAGAAGCTCAAATTGTTTGGTCACAGACCTGGATAGTAAGACAGAACTCTGCAGGCTATCTCTGAAGTAGATTGCAACTCCGCCCCCTTTGGCAGTTCTATCTTGTCAGAAAATGTTATAGTTAGGGATGAACATTTCAGGGTTTTTGGTGGTCTTCCTAAGCCAGGATTCAGACATGGCTAGGACATCCGGGTTGGCAGAGTGTGCTAAAGCAGTGAATAAAACAAACTTAGGGAGGAGGCTTCTAATGTTAACATGCATGAAACCAAGGCTTTTACGGTTACAGAAGTCAACAAATGAGAGCGCCTGGGGAATGGGAGTGGAGCTAGGCACTGCAGGGCCTGGATTAACCTCTACATCAGCAGAGGAACAGAGGAGTAGGATAAGGGTACGCCTAAAGGCTATAAGAACTGGTCATCTAGTACGTTCGGAACAGACAGTTAAAGGAGCAGGTTTCTGTGCACGGTAGAATAGATTCAAGGCATAATGTACAGACAAAGGTATGGTAGGATGTGAATACAGTGGAGGTAAGACTATGCATTGAGTGACAATGAAAGAGATATTGTCTCTAGAAACATAATTTAAACCAGGTGAGGTCACCTGGAGGTGTGGGAGGTGGAACTAAAGGGTTAACTAAGGCGAATTGAGCAGGGCTAGAGGCTCTACAGTGAAATAAGGCAACAATTACTAACCAAAACAGCAATGGACAAGGCATATTGACATTAGGGAGAGGCATGCGTAGCCGAGTGATCATAGGGGTCCAGTGAGTGGCTCGGTGGGCTGGAGACATGGCGATTCAGGCAGCTAGCGGGCCGGGGATAGCAAGCTAGCAGAAGGGCCTTAGAGGGACGTCGCGACGGAAGAAGTCTGTTGAATCCCCCTCGTACCGTGAAATGCTTACAAGCCCTTAACCAACAATSCAGTTCAAGAAATAGAGTTAGGAAAATATTTAGAAAATAAACTAATGTGAGAAAAAAACATCTAAAATTAACACAAGAAAATGACATAACATTAACAAGGCTATCTACTGAGTCAATATGGTTAGTCGAGGTAATTTGTAAAGTGACTAGCAGCGAGTAGCAGCAGTGTAAAAACGGGGGGTGAGGTCAATGTAAATAATGGCCATTTGATGAATTTTTCAGCAGTCTTATGGCTTGGGGGTAAAAGCTGATAAGGAGCCTTTTGGTCCGAGTCTTGGCGCTCCGGTATCGCTTGCCGTGAAAAAACAAACAAGTGACCCTCCCCTATACCCAAAATAATAATTAAAACATCAAGTGGATAGCAGAGAACATGCCTACCGTTTACCCTCACTTATTGGACAGACCAGAGCCTTGAATATGCAGTTTTAGAAACTGTTATTCGTCCTGTAAGCATTATATGACAATGCAGGAATTTTGATAGTGCACAGGGGCTGCGGGACATAAAGTTGTGGGTTCGCAGACCACCGTTGACAAGAGTAGGGGTGGAACAAAAATATAAATGCAACATGCAACAATTTCAAAGATTTTACAGAGTTACAGTTCATATAAAGAAATCAATAAATTAGGCCCTAATCTATGGATTTCACATGACTGGGAATACAGATATGCATCTGTTGGTCACAGATACCTTAAAAAAGGGGTAGGGATCAGAAAACCAGTCAGTATCTAGCAGTGTTGCCAAATTAGCGACTTGGTCACTATTTTTTCGCTGGTGTACATTCCTGCAGTCAGCATACCAATTGCACTCTCCCTCAAAACTTGAGACATCTGTGGGATTGTCTTGTGTGCACATTTTAGAATGGCCTTTTATTGTCCCCAGCACAAGCTGCACCTGTGTAATGATCATGCTGTTTAATCAACTTTTTGACATGCCACATAGCAGAAATGCAGGGATGTAAACACATTTGTGCACAACATTTTAGAGAAATAAGCTTTTTGTGCGTATTGAACATTTCTGGGATATTTTTATTTCAGTTCATGAAACATGGGACCAACGCTGTTGCGTTTATATTTTTGTTCAGTGTAGATCAGAATCGGTTTACACTGGCTTTGCAAATGCCAGCACTCTGTTCAGAGGTGCTAAGTAGGTCTACCAGACAATCCTACTGGTCTGTCTGTGCCTTAAGGGATACTTCGGGATTTTGTCAGAAACCCTTTATCTACTTCCCCAGAGTCAGATTAACTCGTGGATACCATTTTATGTCTCTGCGTGCAGTTTGAAAGATGCTATGTCACGCCCTGACCTTAGTTATATATGTTTTCTGTATTATTTTGGTCAGGTCAGGGTGTGACGTGGGTGGGTATGCGTGTTTTGTGTCTAGGGTTTTTTGTAGATCTATGGGGMTTTTGTAAGTCTAGGTTATTGTAGGTCTATGGTGGCCTGAATTGGTTCCCAATCAGAGGCAGCTGTTTATCGTTGTCTCTGATTGGGGATCCTATTTAGGTTGCCATTTTCCATTTAGGTTTTGTGGGTTATATTCTATGTTTAGTTGCCTGTTCTGCACTAGCCATATAGCTTCACGGTCGTTTTGTTAGTTTGTTTAGTGTTTATTTTGTTTATTAAAGAAGAATGTATTCTAATCACGCTGCGCCTTGGTCTCATCGTTATGACGAACGTGACAGAATAACCCACCAAAAAAGGACCAAGCAGCGTGTTAATTAAGGAGGAATGGACATGGGAGGAAATTTTGGACGGAGCAGGATCCTGGACGCAGCCTGAAGAGTCGCCTAGGAGTAAGAGAGGACAGCAACGACGTCGGGGAGGTAGGCCACAGAAACCCCAAGAATCTTTTTTTGGGGGGGCACATGGAGCAGTTGGCGGAGCTGAGGAGTGGACCAGAGCCAGTCTGGGAGAAGAAGGAGAATTCGGAGGAGAGAGAAATGGGGGAGTTGTTGAGTTGGTGGAGGATGCACGGATTTGGAATAAAGGAARGTGTTGTCAGTTCGGTGCCACCTGAGTCAGCTCCCCGTACTCATCCTGAAACGTGTGTTAAAGTTCCGGAACAATTGATGCCGGATGTACACACCAGGTCTCCAGTATACCTTCACAACCCTGTGCGTCCTGTGCCAACTCCTCGCACTCTCTCTCAAGTGCGCTTTCCCAGTTAGGTGTGTCCTGTTCTTGCTCCTCGCACTCTTCCTCAAGTGCGTGTCCCCAGTCAGGTCCGTCCTGTTCCTCCTCGCCCTGAGGTGCGTGTCCTCAGCCCGGTACCACCAGTTCCGGCACCACACACCAGGCCTTCAGTGCGCCGCCAGAGTCCAGTACGTCCTGTTCCTCCTCCCCGCACTCGCCCTGAGGTGCGTGTCCTCAGCCCGGTACCACCAGTTCCGGCACCGACGCACCAGGCCTTCAGTGCGCCGCCAGAGTCCAGTACGTCTGTTCCTCCTCCCCGCACTCGCCCTGAGGTGCGTGTCCTCAGCCCGGTACCACCAGTTCCGGCACCACGCACCAGGCCTACAGTGCGCCTCGGCAGTCCAGAGCGTCTGGCGACAGTCCCGGTCCAGAGCTTCCGGCGACAGTTCCCCGGTCCAGAGCTTCCGGCGACAGTTCCCGGTCCAGAGCTTCCGGCGACAGTTCCCGGTCCGGAACCTCCTGAGAGCTCTACGGTCCGGAACCTCCTGAGACGCTCTACGTCCGGAACCTCCTGAGACGCTCACGGTCCGGAACCTCCTGAGACGGTCTACGGTCCGGAACCTCCAGCTCCATGGTCGGAGCCTTGCCCTGCGCCGATGCCCAGTCTAAGCACGGCGTCCAGTCCAGCTCCAAGGCCAGAGTCTTCTTCTATGTTGGTGCCCAGTCAGGCACAGTGTCCAATCCCGCTCCATGGCGGGAGCCTTCCCTGCGCCGATGCCCAGTCCAGACAAAGTGTTCAGCCTGGGTCCATGGCTGGATCCGCAGGATGAGCGGGTACTTCGTCCCGCACCAGAGCCGCCCCCGATGCTGGCGGATGAGCGGTACTTCGCCCCGCACCAGAGACGACACTAGACACCCCCTAATGCTCCCTTTTTTTTTCAGGTTTTGCGGTCAGAGTCCGCACCTTTTGGGGGGTGGGGGGGGGTACTGTCACGTCCTGACCATAGAAAGCCTGTATTTTCTATGGTAGAGTAGGTCAGGGCGTGATTAGGGGTGTTTCGTGTAGTTTATTATTTCTATGTGGGGTTCTAGGTTTATTTTTCTATGTTTGTGTATGATTCCCAATTAGAGGCAGCTGGTAATCGTTGTCTCTAATTGGGGATCATACTTAAGTTGCATTTTTTTCCACCTGTGGGTTATGGGATATTGTCTAGGTATAGTTGCATGTGAGCACTACTCTGAGCTTCACGTTTCGTTTGTTCGCATTATTGTTTTGTTCTTTTAGTTTCTCTTCCAAATAAAAGGATGGAAACATACCACGCTGCATCTTGGTCCACTCCTTATAACGATCGTGACAGTAAGATTGGTTACCAAAGTGATTCACTATCCAGAGGATCAGAATCTAATTTAAAATGTATTAAAATCTGATTGCTGAAATCTGATCAGAAAATATTTTTAAAACTGGACCCAGGAGATTGACGTGACATGACCAGGAAAAACTCTTGACCATAGTTCGGGAATAAGTCAGTTGTCATGTTCCAACTACTGGCTTTTGAACCCAACAAATATCTCACTATTAAAAGTTGTCTGTTATTGTGTCTTAACCTTTTACACTTGTGGGAATTGGCCTATATGGTTAGGGCTAAATTTAAATGTTTCATACAGAAGAAATATGCAACGCATGGTAGAAATTGGACTGGAACAGTTTGGAGGTTATGGGAAAGTTATTAGACCAAAGTTGAGGACACAACAGTTCACCTGACACAAGACTGAATCCAAACACTACACTGTTGATTTTGTGCATTTGACTGTACTTTTCGCCGCATTTGTTGATAACAAAATCTGAAAATATTCTGGAGACATTCAGTAGTATGATAAGAATATTCCTGGAAAATGTGTGGTAGGTGCAACATAAGACAAAAAATTACAAGGATTTGAGTGAGAGGACCAAGTGGCCACACACCTCTCCAGTGTGCACAGTTCCCAAGTCATTTCAATGCACTTTTATGACTGGAAGAGTCTTTTTTGAGCAAGCACAAAAAGATCACAACCCTGCATCCCCGCNAGTGTGCACAGTTCCCAAGTCATTTCAATGCACTTTTATGACTGGAAGAGTCTTTTTTGAGCAAGCACAAAAAGATCACAACCCTGCATCCCCGCCGTCACACAATTGTGTTGTTGGTTACCCAAAACAGTCCATTATAAATCGAATCTGGGTCAGGTGGAAAGCTTGTTCTATTGCCTACATGACTGTCTAAGTTATAAAATATGATCTTAGTGTTAGGCTTTCACAGGGCAATTCAGATAAATGTTGGTGCAGATAGAAAGGAGTCATGAGTACGTTCAGGTGCGTGTTCTGAAGCCAATTTTCTTCACAATAGACAAACAGTCTAATTCTGTTCAGAACAACCATGACGCCGTGTCATTCTTGTAACTACATCAAGCATAGTGATCATAAACGTTGACACTGTATATGACATGAGCTTTGTGATATGGAAATGCGAAGTGCACATTTGGACGTTTGGATGTTTGGTTTGCTTGTATGACATCAAAGCGGTATTTGTTATAATCCTGAACATCTCATCTTTCAAAATATAGACTCCTTAATTTACAGCATTTCCCTCACTACGATAACAAGAAATGTGCAAAAGTTMCCCAACTAGCGGGAGGGTTGGTGGCAACTTTGTCGTGTGCGGTGCTGAAGTTCAGAGCGGCTTTCAGTCAAAACCCATACAGCGCTGTGAAGCACAGAGCCTGAGCTCTGATGTCATTTATAGCATGTTACTGTACAGCCACTGCGTTACATTTTCAAGCCGTATACAGGTACGAGTGTAAATGGTTAATAAATCACAGTGGGAGCACATCAAAGTTATGAACAGGTATTCATCATTTCTTTGTATTTGATCTTCTGTCATGTTCTATCCAAAACAGGACTTCATCAGAGGGCAAGGATATCATCAACCAGAGGATAGGGCTGCTCCTGGCTATTATCCTCAAGACTAATGCGTCTACCTGTAACTTTGTCCAGTCCTTCCTGGGATGGGAGTTTTGGAGACAGGGCTGTCCTGAAAGCACGTTTAAAACCCACTACGCCCTGGGGGTGACTAGTTCCATGTTGCCAGAACTGCAGCAGAGAGACTCCTGTCTGGGAGGACTATGGAGGAGAGTGGAGAGGATGAAGATGAGGTAAGGTCAAACCAGGGCCCCTTTCCATTCTAAATGAAAGGGACAATTCACTCAAGTTTTCATGTCACCAGGCAGTAGATTCCTGCCGGTTATGGTTCTAATAAGTCTGTGGTCTGTCCCTGCAGGACTCCTCTTGTGGATCTGAGGAGAGTCTGAGTGCTTCTGAAGAGTCTCCCAGTTCTTCCCCAACCCACTCTCTGGCCTGGCCCTATGACCAATCCCACTCCCAAGCTCACTCCAGAGAGAGGTGAGAACCACTTCCTGGAGTTGTGGTAACAGGGGTTTCTGCGCAGTGAAAACACCTGCTTCTATTTCATCACTGCTGAACGTGCTACCCTAGAGGCTCACTGCTGAATGATTCCATGTACAATGAATGAATGTAGATAAGTGATTGGTGTGTTCTCTCTCTCTCTTCTCTTTCTGCCCTCAGGTCCCGATCCCACTCAAAGTAAGAACAGTTCTCTGGTGCACTGATCTCTGTGTTATGTTAGATCAGATTAGCGTGTGTGATAGTTTTCTATCCCCTCAGGTCTGCACTATTCCCATTCCCACCGCCAGAGTTCTCAACCCACTCCAGGTGAGAAGTGCTCTCTGGAGTTTTGAGTCACCTTTGTTTACAACATTGATTGATATCAAAACTGGATATTTTKTATTAACCCACCAGAGCAAACGCAACACATTAGAATTTTTGTTCTCCATCTCCAGGGGTCTCATTTATCAACTGTGCGTACATTACAAATGATTGGGATTTATCAAACTGTTGATCGCAACATATACACGTTTTCATTGATAAATCAGAGACATACTATATTTGTGCGGTCATGGACTAGCATTACAACCCCACCTGGAAAACACCCTCCATTCACCTTTTATGGTAACAAAAATACCCTAATATGCTGTATGATTTGGAAATGTTGGAACTGGGCCATGACAGTTCCTAAAAGAAAGAGCAATGGCAAATTTGATCACACTTCTGTCAATCTTTTGCAATTACTTTTTCATACTCAACATGCATGCGAGTTCCAAACACTGGCTGCACATTCTGCAAGATTGATTGTCTATTCAAGTAAATGCTACAGCCCACAAGTGTATGCAAAAGAAAAACTGCTGTTCAATGTTTTTTTATCGATAGATGATTGTGTTTTTATCTCCTGGCATGATTTAGGCTCTGAGATTAAATAGGCTATGACGTTGTATACCTATTGCACAGATATTTATCATTATGTTTTTATTCACATTATTATGAATGATTCTATTTCCCCCAAATAACAATATTTGCTGGCAATGCCATTCTTCAAACACTAGAAGTTGTGTGTACGCAGGGTCTGAGCTGTGCGTGGAGATACGCACCCTTTCCGTCAAGTTCAAATTTCATGAATACCAACCTTTTGCAGGAAAACTGGCACACACAAGGGTTAGTGGTTTTTGTGCTTACGCACCTTTGGTAAATGAGGCCCCAGAACTCGTTCCCACAGAAGCTCCCGCAGGCACTATTCTCGCTCCCGTTCCCACCACCGGCATTTCCGGAGCTGCTCCCACAGCCCGGAATACCGTTTGCGTCGGAGCCACAGCCATTCCCACATGTCCAACCACCACATCGGCAACAGGGTACATGTACAAACACACACGCACTAAATGTTATGAGTGTAGTTGATGTGATGGTGTGTGTTCCAGAGTGCGGAGAAAAGAATGGAATCAGACAGAGGAAGGAGATGAGAAGTTTCCTCCACCACTGAACCATCAAACACAGACCAGAATCCAACCCAAGGCCCTGAGATCTCCAGTCCACAACCCCCTCAGCCAGACACAGACCCCACCCCCGGGACCTCTGACCAACCGAAGCCATTAGTGTCTTTTAAATAATGTAAAAGCTTGCCTGTATAATGCAAAAATTAGCTACAGTTGAAGTCAGAAGTTCACATACACCTTAACCAAATACATTTAAACTCAGTTTTTCACAATTCCTGACATTTAATCCTTGTAAAAATTCCCTGTCTTAAGTCAGTTAGGATCACCAGTTTATTTTAAGAATGTGAAATGTCAGAATAATAGTAGAGAGAATTATTTATTTCAGCTTTTATTTGTTTCATCACATTCCCAGTGGGTCAGAAGTTCACATACAGTCAAATAGTATTTGGTATCATTGCCTTTAAATTGTTTAACTTGGGGTCAAACGTTTCAGGTAGCCTTCCACAAGCTTCCCACAATAAGTTGGGTGAATTTTGTCCCATTCCTCCTGACAGAGCTGGTGTTACTGAGTCGGATTTGTAGGCCTCCTTGCTCGCACGCGCTTTTTCAGTTCTGCCCACAAATTTTCTATAGGATTGAGGTCAGGGCTTTGTGATGGCCACTCCAATACCTTGACTTTGTTGTCCTTAAGCCATTTTCCACACCTTTGGAAGTATGCTTGGGGTCACTGTCCATTTGGAAGACACATTTGCGACCAAGCTTTAACTTCCTGACTGATGTCTTGAGATGCTGCTTCAATATATCCACATAATTTTCCTCCCTCATGATGCCATCTATTTTGTGAAGTGCACCAGTCCRTCCTGCAGCAAAACACCCCCACAACATGATGCTGCCATCCCTGTGCTTCACGGTTGGGATGGTGTTCTTTGGCTTGCAAAGCCTCCCCTTTTTTTTCTCCAAACATTACGATGGTCATTATGGCCAAACAGTTCTATTTTTATTTCTCCATGTTTCTCTTTGTCCCCATGTGCAGTTGCAAACCTTAGTCTGGCTTTTTTATGGCGGTTTTGGAGCAGTGGCTTCTTCCTTGCTGAGCGGCCTTTCAGGTTATGTCGATATAGGACTCGTTTTACTGTGGATATAGATACTTTTGTACCTGTTTCCTCCAGCATCTTCACAAGGTCTTTTGCTGTTGTTCTGGGATCGATTTGAACTTTTCACACCAAAGTACGTTCATCTCTAGGAGACAGAACTTGTCCAGACTTGTGGAGGGTCCACAAATTTTTTTCTGAGGTCTTGGCTGATTTCTTTTGATTTTCCCATGATGTCAAGCAAAGAGGCACTGAGTTTGAAGGTAGGCCTTGAAATACATCCACAGGTACACCTCCAATTGACTCAAATGATGTCAATTAGCCTATCAGAAGCTTCTAAAGCCATGACATCATTTTCTGGAATTTTCCAAGCTGTTTAAAGGCACAGTCAAAGTGTATGTAAACTTCCGACCCAGTGGAATTGTGATACAGTGAAGTATTAATGAAATATTCTGTCTGTAAACAATTGTTGGAAAAATTACGTGTCATGCACAAAGTAGATGTCCTGACCGACTTGCCAAAACTATAGTTTGTTAACAAGACATTTGTGGAGTGGTTGAAAAACGAGTTTTAATGACTCCAACCTAAGTGTATGTAAACTTCCGACTTCAACTGTATATGAGATCAGAATTACCCAAAATGTTCCTAACCTCTCATGAATTGTATAAAAGCCTCACGCGTTGGTTCTGCTTTTAACAATGAAGATGCTTTTTTATTTAGTTCCATTGTCCTCATGCACCTCAGTTGATAAGAGAGGTAGCGGAAGATATCCCTTCCCTAATCCCTCGTGTCCATTTAGCAGAAACATACAGTACCAGTCAAAAGTTTGGACACACCTACCCATTCAAGGGTATTTCTTTATTTTTTACTATTTTCTACATTGTGGAATAGATATTTAAAAAAAATAAAAACTATGAAATAACACAAATAGAATCATGTTGTAACCAAAAAACTGTTAAACAAATCAAAATATATTTTCAATTTTATATTATTCAAAGTAGCCACCCTTTGCCTTGATGACAGCTTTGCACACTCTTGGCATTCTCTCAACCAGCTTCATGAGGAATGCTTTTCCAACCATCTTGAAGGAGTTCCTACATATACTGAGCACTTGTTGGCTGCTTTTCCTTCACTCTGCGGTCCAACTCATCCCAAACCATCTCAATTGGGTTGAGGTTGGGTGATTGTGGAGGCCAGGTCATCTGATGCAGCACCATCACTCTCCTCCTTGGTCAAATAGCCGTTACACAGCCTGGAGGTGTGTTTTGGGTCATTGTCCTGTTGAAAAACAAATGATAGTCCCACTACGCGCAAACCAGATGGGATGGCGTATCGCTGCAGAATGCTGTGGAAGCAATGCGGTCAAGTTTACTACATGATTCCATGTGTTATTTCATAGTTTTGATGTCTTTACTATTATTATACAATGTAGAAAATAGTAAAAATAAAGAAAAACCCTTGAATGAGTAGGTGTCCATACTTTTGCATGGTATTGTATGACGTTCTGCATTTGACCAACCACAACGTGCAAAGACAGAGGCTACTACCGAGGACAGACGTCAGTGTTTGGTGTTTAATAATCTTCTAGTCCTCCAGATGTCTTATGCTTATAAACTAAAAAATATGTCTTGCTCTCCTCATATGCAGGGCCCAGAGTTGTTCCTGCTCATGAGTAGTGCCCAGAGTCTTTCCTTGACCACATGACTTGACCGGGAAAACCGTCTGCCCATGTCTCACTGTTCCCCCATGTCTCCTCAGGACTTTGCTGGCCCATTGGAAAACACCCGCTGATGAACCAAAGCCTCCAAAAGGAAAGACAATAAAGAAACTTGCTCAAACATCCCAAAAAAGAACAAACAATGAACCATCTCAGAAGCGCAAAACACAACAGGCAAAGAAATCACACTGTAGTTGCAAGCCCAAGAAGAGGAGGATAAACAAAGCTGCCAAAATATAGACACAAACAAAGAATTTGCTCAAATACCAGCCACAAAGATTTTCCTCAAACGCCAGACACAAAGAAGTCTCAAATGCCCCCAATTAGGTAAGTGAAACATGGGACGCAGCGAACATTCTGACCTACCAGATTCTGATTCTGTTTCTATGGGTTCTCTCTCGCTTACTCACACACACACCAGTGTGCAGTACACAAAGACTCCTGTTTCAATATTTTTTTACTCAAAATTTTGCTGAAGAAATGTTTTCTCTTTATTTGTTGTTTTTCTTTTGTAAAGTTATGTTGGTGAAGAATGTTTCATAAAACAATGTTAGATTTCAGAACCAAGAGTTGTACATAGATACTGTATATCTACATTTGTTTTCTATTAAAAAAGTCTCTCAAACAGAGGTTGTTCTCTACTGGTTAAGACCATGGTCAGTTGTGGTACGTTGGTATCAGTTTTAAATGTATTCAAACGTATTTTCTTAGTTTGACTTCCTGGTAAATGCAACGACTTGGGACTGTTCAACGTGCCTGCACTCAAGCTGAACATGCAGAAAACCTGAAATTTTTGATTATCAGTTCACTTTACATGATTACATCCTGAGCATTGCCCCTGTCGTTTAATGAAGGGTCAATCATGTTAATCCAGCTGGAAAAACTAACATTTTGTATAAAAACATTGTAAATATTTTTGTTGTTTAATTATTTATTTTGTATAGTTTATCTCTGGATCAACACATTTGCTATCCGGGATCCTTGGGACGTCCCTACCAAAGATTATGGATATACTGATAACGGTCTCTCCACAACAATGTCGTCGTCCACAAAGCGGCACGGTGGGCTGTCTAGCTCCCGCCTTTCTTTGGATTGGTGGAGAGGAGACATCTCATTATTGTAATCCGTTTTTGATGAGGGTTTTTGATGTCAATTTCGGGTATTCAATGGCGGGACACTCTATGCTACTAGCCTTATAACATGAATATGCATAGCCATCTCCGATATAAAGTGTTTTTTCTCAAAGTTTCTGGGCTGTCACGTGACCTACTTATATCGGTACACTCGTAACAACTTAAGCATTACCAAACTTCTATTCGACCAAATAGACCTCAGGTAGCAAATTAGCCATTCATTGCCCTCCACACAAAACTCCTTGTTTGGTGGGCGAAACAACGAAAAAACTGCCATCCGTTGGAGGGAGACCGTTTTTCCGCCAAATTGAGCCACTCTTCCTATCTGGTTTAGACCTTACCGTCTACTCACTGTGGTTGTACAAGCGTCACATCCGCTTTTGACTCAGTGAATACGGCTCTAACGAAACGGAGGCGAGCAGCAGTGTTTCGCTTCACTTGATAACATTATTAGTTAACTAAATAAACCAGATAATTATCTATCATTTAAGTTTCTATCGACAAGAAATGAGCGACAACGAAAAGGATTTTGGCGAGCGGGTGCGTATTATCAACCACGAACTACCGAAGATATATTCTTGCCCTAAAACGAGCAGACTCAACGACGCCATTTTGCCCTAGCCTAACTAGGCGGCTAACGCTAGTTAGCACAAACATGATGTAGTTAAGATCATTGATTTGCATCGACTGTATGGATTTTGTACCGTTTTATATTTTCTAATTGAATTTCCATTTACTTATTTATGTTAACATTGTTGTCTTTTCAGTGTATTTTGTAATTTAAAGCTAACATTAGTTAGCCCAATTAGGCCAAGTTGTTTGCAGCTATTTTAACGTTAGTTAATTCACATCAAGTACATTTTGAATTAACGAGTCTACTGAGACTGCTGGCGAGAAACAGTTACCAATGTACATTTACTCATCATTGCAGGTGAATGCAACATATATACCTAACTATAGATTAGTAGCTAACTGGCGAAGTGGTTTACGGCTAGAATGTTTAACTTCGTCCTCACTTACTGCTGCAGTCACCTCGCTAGCTAATTACAGATTGTACGCCAGATAATGTGACATGACATAAAAATGGTGGATACATGAAGATGGTTCACTCAGGCCGTTTACCATAGGGGGGGGGGGGGGTCAGTTCCGGTCAATTTAACTGGGTGTCTCCCATAGACACCAATAGACGGGTTGGTTGTTTTTGCGACAAAACTGACGCGTGCGCAACTATGGTGCAACATATAATGTGTTGGCTTAATTAAGGCTMGTTTACAGTTGGTCTATCGACATGTATGTAGACAGTTGTTGCAGTGACATCATTAACATCCGATTGTTGTCTGACATCAAACTTGTTGTCATTATGAAAAAGTATAAACGCAAAAATGACAGGCTGCATGACAACAATCACAATAATGACAGGCTGCAAGACAGCAGCTGCCTGGTGGCCCAAAATAGCATAACTGCTGTATTTTAACACCAATAAACCCATCTGTTTAAAAATGTGATGCAGTATATTTCAATCTAGCAAACCAAGCAACTAAAAGTAACTTTCTAAACAATGTTTTCCTTAGTTTCTAGCTTGTTAGCTAGCTGGCTAGCCAGTTCAAATAATGACCATATCATAGCTGTCAATGTCTTAAATAAAGCACATTTTTGTTAATTATTTAGGGTGTACATCCATAAAATTATTTTATTCAATGTTTATTGAAAAGATATGCATTCTATAGAGAATTGCATCAATAGTCCGAACTCTGTTTCTACCATATCGTTCACAAGTTAGTTTTGGTCGCACTATATAATGCGCTGTCATCTATTTCTACACATGGCCGCGTTGCATAGAAACTACTAGTTTCTGCAAAGATGCTGGGAAATCCTAGATGTGCGGCAGCTAAGCTGGCGAGGAACCATCTTGCGCGGTATAGAACATGGATTTATTATCTTTTGAGTTTTCGCTGGTTTTTGTAGAGCCGCCGGCAATTCAAAACAGGCTTTTTAAAGATAGTTCTTTGTTCTCGATTCAGGGGAAAAGTATCACCAAGAACAGGTTAGTTGAAAAACCTATGGCTGCGGTTTACATGGGGCCTTTCTCTATTGCCCAGTAATGGACACCAACAATCTTTGGTTATATCACATTATCCGGCGTAAACTCTGTAGCTATTCATTAGCCAGTTATAATGTATCAAGCTCTTCCACATGGCACCACCCATGTGAGAGTACTGTCTCTTTTCTAAAGTTGTTAGTCCTATATTTAGTTGCACTGTAATGGTCCTGCAAAAGCCATTTTTGTTTTAAATCACACATAAACAAATGTTATACTGAGTGGGGCATTGACAGGAGTAGCTAATTTACTTTAAACCCTTACTCAGATGTACTATAGCAGTTCTTCAATCTTGGTCCAKGGGCTTGATAAACCAYATGTGCTAGTACTGGCTGGAACAAAAGCCTGCACWRCTTGTGTGACCCTCGGACTAGGATTAAAGAACACCATYATTTMKTAACWTTTCWAGTCTTCATTCATCATATTCTGATGTTGTGCARTTCAGAGAAATCAATATACATATTTCCTTAACATTGCTTTGATTTAATGCTTTTCAGGTGAGACAACTTATTTAGTCTGATTTGAGTGTTACGAGCCTGGTTTTTGCACATTTTGACCTCTGTAGCTCTTATAAAAATTTAAAAAACCAACCCTTTTTATCATCCTTGTCTGTTTTTTGTTAAGGTTGAGTTGGGAAGAAGCAAAATGGCGGAAGAAGTTTCAGATATGAAGTTTGAAGTTGTTAAAGGGCATATTTGATGAAGCTGATGGTGTTGATGCATGCTAATGTAAAATGAAGCTGGCAGAAGCGAGCGGCCACGCTGTCCACTGGTAGAGTGATGTAATGGCAGAAATCAAATGGGAGGAAGGAAGTGGGGGAAGAGGAGAGAAAAATGAAGTCAGAAATGGTGTGAAACGGAAGAAAGAAGAAAAGAGATGGTTGTTTTGAAGTTATGAAGTTAAAGAAGTGATGAAGTTATGAGAAGTGTTCGGGGGTATGGTTAATTCCCTATAGCCTGCTATGTTATATTACTACAATCCTATTTCTCTCTCCCTCTCTCCTTCTGTTTTCTAAAGCAGTGTTTCCCAAGCCATCCCTCAAGGACCCCCCATCCCCCCACCATTACACCTGTTTGTTCTATTCCACCATTGGTACACCTGATTCAACAAAATCTCAAGCTCTTTCTCAAATTGAATCAGGTGTACTAAAATGGAAATGTGCAACAGTTGGGGTCTCCCTGAGGGATGGCGTGAGAAACACTTCTTAAGCATGCATGCCAACTGCTCCTCCATCTCAGACACATTACCTAGTCCTCAACACGCAAGGTTAAACTCTGCTACGCTGCCTAGAGTGTAAGAGAACAATCCGCTCATCATAGAACTGTGTTAAGATTAAACTAGATTAACACCTCTACTTTAAGCCTATATGATTTCCTCTGGTCGCCTGTAACAGGCAGATCTAGTTACAACAAATACCTGTTGTTAATGAAATGTTATTTATTTATTTTTTTACTACTGGAGCTGAAATATAAGAGGGGCCTGTAGCAGGTTTGAGCGAGGTTCCTTCTGTACCTCCTCTCTCTCTCTATCCTGACCGTTTCTCTATTTTTGATTCTGACCTGTATTTCTGTGTATCTGGCCCGTTCAGGACTCGCGGTCCGCTTCCAGGAGTGTGAGCCCAAGGGGTTCTGGGAAGTCTGCCAGCCGCTCCCTGGCCCATTCCCCAGCCCGCTCCAAAGATGGCTCTAGACACTCCAGGTCTAAGTCCCACTCCCGATCCCGCTCCAAGTCCAGGTAAGAACCCCAGCTCCAAGGAGGCTTTAAGTTTGTTGGTGACTCTTTTAGGAGCTGCTGGGTAGCGTAGTGTGTGTTTTTGTTCAGGTCCACATAAAGAGCTTGTTGTTTTTGTGTTATGGCTTTATTCATGTTGTTTTTATTTCTAAACTCTTTAAATCGGGGACCATCAACTAGATTCTGCCGTGGGCTGATTTGTCTTTCTTGAGCGGATGGTCAGGAGGCCGGAACATAATTACAAAACATTTGTAGACTGCAAATTGACCGCAAGCAGTCRAAACAAATGACACATTTCTATAAGATCACATATACAGTTGAAGTCAGAAGTTTACATACATTTAGGTTGGAGTCATTAAAACTTGTTTTTCAACCACTCCACAATATTCTTGTTAACAAACTATAATTTTGGCAAGTTGGTCAGGACATCTACTTTGTGCATGACACAAGTCATTTTTCCAACAATTGTTTACAGACAGATTATTTCACTTATAATTCACTGTATCACAATTCCAGTGGGCCAGACGTNGAGATGGTTGTTTTGAAGTTATGAAGTTAAAGAAGTGATGAAGTTATGAGAAGTGTTCGGGGGTATGGTTAATTCCCTATAGCCTGCTATGTTATTACTACAATCCTATTTCTCCCTCTCTCCTTCTGTTTTCTAAAGCAGTGTTTTCCAAGCCATCCCTCAAGGACCCCCAGTCATTACACCTGTTTGTTCTCTTCCACCACTGGTACACCTAATTCAACAAAATCTCAAGCTCTTTCTCAAATTGAATCAGGTGTACTAAAACGGAAATGTGCAACAGTTGGGGTCTCCCTGAGGGATGGCGTGAGAAACACTTCTTAAGCATGCATGCCAACTGTTCCTCCATCTCAGACACATTACCTAGTCTTAAACACGCAAGGTTAAACTCTGCTACGCTGCCTAGAGTGTAAGAGAACAATCCGCTCATCATAGAACTGTGTTAAGATTAAACTAGATTAACACCTACTTTAAGCCTATATGATTTCCTCTGGTCGCCTGTAACAGGCAGATCTAGTTACAACAAATACCTGTCGTTAATGAAATGTTAAAAAAAAAAAATCTTACACTACTGGAGCTGAAATATATAAGAGGGGCCTGTAGCAGGTTTGAGCGAGGTTCCTTCTGTACCTCCTCTCTCTCTATCCTGACCGTTTCTGTGTTTTGATTCTGAACTGTGTTTATGTGTATCTGGCCTGTTCAGGACTCGCGGTCCGCTTCCAGGAGTGTGAGCCCAAGGGCTTCTGGGAAGTCTGCCAGCCGCTCCCCGGCCCATTCCCCAGCCCGCTCCAAAGATGGCTCCAGACACTCCAGGTCTAAGTCCCACTCCCGATCTCGCTCCAAGTCCAGGTAAGGACCCCAGCTCCAAGGAGGCTTTGGGTTTTGTGGTTACACTTTTAGGAGCTGTTGGGTAACATAGTGTGTATTTTTGTTCAGGTCCACATAGAGCTTGTGTTGTTTTTGTGTTATGGCTTTATTCATGTTGTTTTTGTTTCTAAACTCTTTAAATCAGGGACCATCAACTAGATTCTGCCGTGGGCTTTTCTTTTTTGAGCGGATGGTCAGGGGGCCGGAACATAATTACAAATAATTTGTAGACTGCAAATTGACCGCAAGAAGTCCAAACAGAGATTATATATTTCTATACGATTACGTATACATCTCTATTATGCGTGGGAATACTTTGGAACAGATTTCCAAAATTAAAATCACTTGGCGCTGGTGTTTTTACAGTCTTATGTTGAATTTTTTTAAATAATAACAAACAGTTTTATTTTTACTTGGGGTGGCCAAATAAAATCAGCCACCAGTTGGAAACCCTGCTTTAAATGTTCTTAACATGTCCTTTATTTTATTTTCCCCAGGTCTCGTTCCCATAGAAGCTCCCGCAGGCATTATTCCCGCTCTCGCTCCCGTTCCCACCGCCGCCGTTCCCGTAGCCGATCCCGAAGCGGGGAATACCGCCGCCGTCGGAGCCACAGCCACTCCCCCATGTCCAACCGCCGCAGGCACATTGGCAACCGGGTACATATATATACACACACACACACCTCTGGAGACGAGACGCTCTTAGGCAAACCCCACACARAAACTCTATCCTTCTCTATAGGCCAACCCGGACCCAAACTGCTGCCTGGGTGTGTTTGGTCTGAGCCTGTACACCACAGAGAGAGATCTGAGAGACGTGTTCTCCAAGTACGGCCCCCTGGCTGACGTCAGCATCGTCTACGACCAGCAGTCACGACGCTCCCGCGGCTTCGCCTTCGTCTACTTCGAAGTCCGAGAGGACGCCAATGAGGTAGGAATGCAGGGAGGGAGGAAGGGGATATTGCAGGGGAAGAAGAGAGAAGAATCAGAACTTGAGTGAGCATGGTGTTGAAGGGGAATACTATTTTCTAAACATCTTTGTCCCACTCCTCCACCCTCCCTCTCTGTTTCAGGCTAAGGACAGAGCTAATGGAATGGAGTTGGATGGACGGAGGATCAGGGTCGATTTCTCCATCACCAAACGACCACACACTCCTACCCCTGGGATATACATGGGACGGCCCACATAGTGAGTGACCGTCTCCCTTAGACTCACGCATCTGGGATGGCCCACGTGATGCACACACGTTCTACATTTAGTCAATCCTCTAAACGTGTGTTTTCCAGTGGTGGCGGTGGCAGCGGCGGCGGCGGCAGCAGCAGCGGGGGCGGTGGAGGAGGAGGAAGTGGCGGCCCCAGCTCAAGCTCATCTCGCCGTAGCTCGAAGGATTACGACCGCGGCGGTGACCGCGGCGGTGACCGCGGCGGTGACCGTGGTTACGACAGAGGTTACGACCGTGGCTGCGATCGCTATGACGACCGAGAGTGCTACAGGTCTTACAGGTGAGACACCTGGCCTGGATCTTATAGTTAGTGGTTGCTAAGCAGGACTGTGGCAATTGGTTGGTGGATGCTTATTGTGTGTTGTCTCTCCAGACGCAGGTCTCCCTCCCCATACTACAGCCGAGGGGCCTACCGGTCTCGCTCACGCTCGCGATCTTACTCCCCACGTAAGTCAACCAGACTTAGCACCGCTTAACATGGTTAACTTGACGGCTAATATACTAGTGACGCAGTGGTTGGGCCTCAATGTCTAAGTGTCTCCCTCCTGTCTCCACAGGCCACTACTGAGCAGAGGGAGAAGAGGAGCAAGATGATACTTTGTTGGGTTAGGGCCAGGGGTGGGGTGGGGTGCATATCTGGGGAAGTTAGGGAAATGGTAAAGGATGTAATTGTGAACTTGATAAACAGTCATATTTTTTGTTTATTTTAGTTCAATTTATTCAGTAGGTGGATTTCTGTACATGAGCTTATTTCTGTCAGTCTTGCCCATTGTGTTTAGAGAAGCTGTCGATTTGTTAATCCAGGGTTCTCCCCAGGATTTTTTAAGATGGTGGTGGTGCTGCTGCTGAGTACAGCGAACACCTGTAATTCCCATTTCCTGCAATCTAGAGCAAATTTAGGTGGGGTTGTTTTTTACATCGTGGCGCAGCCAGTCCACCCCCCCTGCAGCACCCCTCTTACATTCTTTGGGGAGAACCCTGTTTAATCCATCTGATCTGTATTTTGTATCACCAGGCTCCTTTTTAATGGGTAAATGTGTTGAAGTACAGTGATATTTAGTGCACGATAGGCTCTAGGGGAGAAGGCTCAAGGTAAATGCAGCTCTAGGATCTGATTACCTTACCCCCAATCCTAACCTTAACCTTTAGGTTGATGAAAAAATCTCACCCTTTATCAGTGGTTAGGGGGTAACTTCTTCCTGCTGTATGTTCGGGAGAAGAGCCAAGAGCTAGAAGCTCTACCCTAGTTCAATGCTGTGTGTATGGGTGTACCATGATTTTAAGTCTGCAGGATTCCAAGCAATAATAAAACTGCATCTTTTCAATTTTTTGGTCCGTCAATACTTTCTTCATGTCTCCTGTACTTAGTGTGTGGCAAACTGGTGAACATTATGTGAAGAATATGTAAGGCTATAGGAATTGGTAAACCTTACTACAGAGAAGGGTCTTGTTACAAACAAACAAAATGGCTAAAATGTTTAGAATGATGGTGCTATATTTATGGCCCACACATCCACAGGACCCCAGCAAAGGAAAAAGGGAGGTATTGAGATCATTGTTCTTATTTTTCTTATTCAAGAATGACCATGTTTACATCGCATCCCATTTATTATAAAAGTGGTATGACATAGCCAGTTAACTGCTCCCCGGGCGCTGATGACGTGAAGGCAGCCACCAGCACCTCTGATTCAGAGGGGTCAGGTTAAATGCTGAAGACATTTCGGTTGAATGCATTGTTGTGAAACTGACTAGTTATCCCCTTCCTCGAGGAAGAGCTACCTTTGTTCTAATGTAATTGGTTGGATGAAAGTTTGCTCAATGGGCGCTTACAGTGAGTGGGTCCAGGATGTCTAAACTACTTAAACAGCAAGAGTGGAGTTTAAGATCTAATCGCTGTACAGATATAGGTTCTTAATTTGATCACCCTGTTGGAGGGAATTTTTAACTTGGTGTATTTGAGGTTTAAAAAGGCTTCTGAAGTTTGTAATTTCCACTTTGAAATGTCAGACTTGATTTTCCCTTATGAAAAATGTATCAACCCCTACAAAAAAATTCCATTAAATACACATTTCCTGTTGCTGAAGGATTCTTTTCCTGCTGTAGCAAACTGTCTAAAATTTAAACCCTTCATCTGTACTGACAGGGTCATTTAGTGTATACGACTTGAGTGCAAATTCCGTCAAGAACCGAGCTGTCCCCAGATGCAAAATGTGTACATCCGGAATCAGGTTGCCATGCAGCAGGTCACTGGTTTGAATCACATTGGCAATTTCTTCCTATCAGTGGGCAAAGCTTAGTGATTGGTGTATAGATGAGTGAAATCAAGACACCTCTCTGTGGAAGTAGGTGAATGGAGGACATAAGTCTTTCCATGATGTAGGTCCCTGGTTCAAATGCTGGTGGGGAGGGTGTTCTAAGGCCTGGATTCAATTCATAGTGCAGCACACTGGACAGCCAACAATGCAGCTTTTACAGGCATTTTCCCCAATGTTTGCATATATTGAATTCAGTGGAAACACTGCACATGTCGACTCAAATCATTAAAATACCTTCAAGTCAACTTTAACTAGCTGCTCAAAAGCGCTCATTCGAATTGACTCGCTGCCTAAAAGGCCAGGATTCAATCTAATGCCCGTTATAAAGCAGCACATTAGAACAGACTTAGGTAATTTACGCTTGACCCGACATGGCCAGTGTTTACCCTGAATACAAACGCCAGGAACAATGCCTGTAAAAGGTGCATTGTTGGGTGTGCTGTTCTTCTGTGTAACACGCCTTGAATACCGGCCTGTTTTCTAGCACAATTATCAGTGGGGTGGAGCTTATGCCTCGATCACACCGACAGCATCATTGCATTTTGGTACACCAGAAGTGCATTCATTTCCAATGGAACGCTGCGTTTGCCTTGTAGCATTGCCTTGCAGTGCGTTCTGTGTGGGGCATACGTTGGGTTTATCGAACGTAGGCATCAAACTGTATGTGTAGACCACTTGACGGAAATGGTAGCAGAGGGTGAATGTTTAACTTTTGTTGCGCACATATCCAGATCATGCTGCGGACCATGACACTGTAGGTGTGATCTAGGTGTTAGAGCAGCAGGTGCCGCCTCGATCAGACCGACAGTAACATTCCATTAATGCTAGTTAATAAATTCTGCAGTCAAACATTTTTACTGAATGTGTGCAACAAAAGTAAACAATTCACCTTTTTGCTACTATATCTATCAAGTCTATGCATACAATTTGATGCTTACGTTGGATATACACCACACAGAACGCACCACTGCAAACACAGCATTCCATTTGAAATGAATGTACTTCTGCTGTACCAAACCCAAAGACACTGTCGGTCTGACAATTGCGCGAAATGGTAGCATCATCTGGATACCATTTCTGTCAAGCTTCCACGCATACAATGATGCATACAGTTGAAGTCGGAAGTTTACATACACCTCAGCCAAATACATTTAAACTCAGTTTCACAATTCCTGACATTTAATCCAAGTAAAAATTCCCCGTCTTAGGTCAGTTAGGATCACCACTTAATTTTAAGAATGTGAAATGTCAGAATAGTAGAGAATTATTTATTTCAGCTTTTATTTCTTTCATCACATTCCCAGTGGGTCAAGTTTACATACACTCAATTAGTATTTGGTAGCATTGCCTTTAAATTGTTTAACCTGGGTCAAACGTTTCAGGTGGCTTTCCACAATAAGTTGGGTGAATTTTGGCCCATTCCTCCTGACAGAGCTGGTGTAACTGAGTCAGGTTTGTAGGCCTCCTTGCTTGCACACGCTTTCAGTTCTGCCCACAAATTCAGGGCTTTGTGATGGCCACTCCAATACCTTGACTTTGTTGTTCTTAAGCCATTTTGCCACAACTTTGAAGTATGCTTGGGGTCACTGTCCATTTGGAAGACCCATTTGCGACCAAGCTTTAACTTCCGACTGATGTCTTGAGATGTTGCTTCAATATATCCACAATTTTCTTTCTCATGATGCCATCTATTTTGTGAAGTGCACCAGTCCCTCCTGCCAAAGCACCCCCACAACATGATGCTGCCACCCCGTGCTTCACGTTTGGAATGGTGTTCTTCGCTTGCAAGCCTCCCCCTTTTTTTCCTCCAACATAACGATGGTCATTATGGCCAAACAGTTCTATTTTTGTTTCATCAGACCAGAGGACATTTCTCCAAAAAGTACAATCTTTGTCCCCATGTGCAGTTGCAAACTGTAGTCTGGCTTTTTTATGGCGGTTTTGGAGCAGTGGCTTCTTCCTTGCTGAGCGGCCTTTCAGGTTATGTCGATATAGGACTCGTTTTACTGTGGATATACAGTGAGCACCATAATTCATTGGATAGTGACAATTTTTATGTTATTTTGGTTCTGTACTCTAGAACTTTGAGTTTGAAAGGATACAATGACAATGAGGGTGAAGTGCAGACTGTCAGCTTTAATTTGAGGGTATTTTCATACATATCGGATGAACCGTTAGAAATAACAGCAACTTTTGTACATGGTCCGCCCCATTTAAGGTACTACAAGTATTTGTTGAATTGGCTTCACAAGATGTGTGTCGTTGGGCAGGTGTATTCATTTGTGTCATTAGTGAATGCAGGAGAGCTGTTGATGAATAGCATTGATTCTAGACTTTGCTATTGCCTTTGGAGGTTGTTGTTGGGGTGTGACAATATGAGGAAGACAGCAGTGTCGATGCAAATGAAACTGGCCGTCATAAGGCTCAGAAATGAAAATCAATCAATCAGGAACATTGCAAAACCCTGGGAATGCCCAAGTCAACAGTTTGGTTCATCATTAACAAAAAAACAACCGGTGAACTCAATGTCAAAAGACCCGGTAGGCTGAGGAAGACCACTGTAGTGGATGACTGGAGAATGCTCTCTATGGTGAAGAAAACCCCCGACAACCCCACTAACAGCCCAACAGTTCAAAAACACTCTCCTGGATGCAGGTGTGTCAAAGTCTACCATATGTAGAAGACTACACCAGCAGGACTACAGAGGGTACACTACAAGAAGCAAACCACTGATAAGCCTGAAGAACAGAAAGGCGAGATTACAGTTTGCTAAAAAGCACCTAAAAGAGCCCCAAGAGTTCTGGAAAAAAGTATTATGGACAGATGAGACAAAGATTAACATGTACCAGAGTGATGGAAAGAGGAAAGTGTGGAGAAGAAAAAAGACATGCCCATGATCCAAAGCATACCACCTCAACTGTGAAACATGGTGGAGGGGGTATTATGGCTTGGGCCTGTATGGCTGCCAGTGGAACATGGTGGAGGGGGTGTTATGGCTTGGGCCTGTATGGCTGCCAGTGGAACATGGTGGAGGGG